>NW_024045094.1:3014459-3131317 GCF_015852505.1 Tachyglossus aculeatus
CTTATTTACTGCCACCATATTAATTGTTAACTGCTGTTTGCGATGTCATCATCTGCTTATTTTTTTGCCATCACATAGTAGTTGTTATCTGCTCTCAGTAATATAATCATCTTCCTGTTTTATTATTGCCATAGCATGTTAATTGTTAACTACCCTCTGTGATGCCATCAACTACTTATATCATTGCTACTGTTATTGCTTCTGCATTTCAATTGTTAACCTCCCACTGTGTTGTCATTTACCTTGCTGACCTCACCATGAACAATCAATTCCCCTTTCCCCTCTCCCGACCCCAGCTCTTTCTCTCCCTTTCCCACACCACAACCCCTCCCCCCTCACCCCCCTACCCAGGATCCCTCTGTACCAGAGCCAACTCTCAACTCCTCCCCTCCGAGGCCCCTCCCTCCCCTCCTCCCCGCCCTCACCGCATCCCAGTTCTCCTTTCTCAACGCCAACCCTCTTCCCCTTCTCCTCGCCCAGGGTCCCGCCAATTCATCCCAATCCAAACCGTCCCCACTCCTCGCATCCTTCCCCCCACAGCTGCTGCCAAGTGTGGCCTTTGGAACCCCCGCTCTGTTATAGGTAAGCTCCCCTTTCATCCTGGACCTATTCCAATCCAGCTCTCTACTCCTCCTCGCCCTAACTGAAACATGGCTGTCTACAGAAGACACGGTCTCTTCTTCTGCTCTCTCCAGTAGAAGCCTCTTCTTCTCCCACTCCCCCAGACTCAGCGGAAAAGGAGGAGGTGTCGGGTTCCTTCCCGCCCCCCAATGTCGCTTTTGCACTATCCCTCCTCCCCCTTCCCTTTCCTTCCCTTCTTTTGAAGGCCACATTATCCGCCTCTATCACCCCCCTCCAGATTCTTGAAGCCATCATCTACCTCCCCCCACCCAGCCCCACCTCCAATCTCTTTAAATATTTTGACCCCTTACTCAGCTGGATTTGGCATTAAAGTGAAGTACAGATTACCATACTGTTAATAACGATGGAATTTATTAAGTGCTTACTATATGCAAAGCTAGAGCAGGGGCAGAGATGGAGATTTAGGTGTCATCAGCGTGGAGATGATCCTTGAAGCCGTGGGAGCGAATGAGTTCACCAGGGAAGTGAGTGTAGATAGAAAACAGAAGGGGACCAAGAACTGACCCTTGAGGAACCCCTAGAGTAAGGGGATGGGAGGGGGGAGGAGGAGCCCGCAAAGAAGACTGAGAATGAACGGCCAGAGAGATAAGAGGAGAACCGGGAGAGGACGGAGTCTGTGAAACCAAAGTTGGATAGCGTGTTGAGGAGAAGGGTGGTCCACAGTGTCAGAGGCACCTGAGAGTTCGAGGAGGATTAGGATAGAGTAGGGGTAAGAAGTATTTGGCAAGAATGAGGTCATTGGTGACCTTTAAGAGGGCACTTTCGGTGGAATATAGGGACGGAAACCAGATTGGAGGGGGGTCAAGGAGAGAGTTGGCGTTGGGGAATTCGAGGCCAGGGGTGTAGACGACTCGTTCAAGGAGTTTAGAAAGGCAATGGTAGGAGGAAGACTAGGGTGATAACTAGAAGGGGAGTGGGATCAGGAGAGGGTTTGTTTAGGAGATGGGGAAAACTGTGGGCATATATGAAGGCCAGAGGGGAAGGAACCAGTAGAGGAGTAGTGGTTGAAGATGGAAGTTAGGAGGGGCGGAGGGAAGGGGCGAGAGATTTCATAATGTGAGAAGGAATAGGGTCTGAAGCACAGGTGGCTGGAGTAGCACTTGAAAAGAGGGAGGAGATCTCATCTTAAGATACTGCTGGGTAAGGATGGGAGAGTAGCAGAGAGGGTTGAAGGCCGGGGGGTTGGAGAAGGGGAAGGAGTGACTTTGGGGAGCTCAGACCTGATGGAGTAAATTTTCCTAATGAAATAGGAGTCCAGATCGTTGGGGGTGAGAGATGGAAGAGGGGGAGGAACGGGGAGCCTGAGAAGGGAGATAAAGGTACGGAGGAGCTGATGGGGCTGATAGCCATGGGTGTCAATAAGGGAGGAGAAGTAGTTTTGCCTGGAAGAGGAGAGGGCAGGGTTAAGGCAGTAAAGGATAACCTAGAAGTGAACAAGTTTGGCTTTGCTGTTCAGACTTTGGCCAGCAGGGTTCAGCACCTCAAGCATAGAGCAAAGGAAGCAGGACAGTGGCAGTGAAGCCAGAGCTGTGTGTTAGTGGTACTGAGAGCGGTGAAGGGATACGCGAGCGAGCGAGTTGAACTGAGGAAAGAGGGTAGAGTTGAGAGACAGTAATCTGGGTCATCAAGACTGGGTAGAGAGAAAAGGGAGGCGAAGTGGGGTGTGATGTGCTGAGAAAGATGGATGTGGTCGAGAGAGCGGAGGTCTCTGTGAGGTATTAATATAGATTTACAGGAGGAGAGGAGTGTGAATGAGTGGGAGGCAGGTGAGAAGGTTATAATCAGAGAGAGGGATTTCAGATTTGGTGAGGGTGCAGATAGTGCAGCGGTAGGAGATGATGAGGTCGGGGGTGTGACCAAGTTGATGAGTGGGCAGAGGTGAGGTGGAGCAGGAGGTTGGCGGCCTCAAGGAAAGATAGAAGGTGGGCGGCAAAGAGTCACCAGGGACATCCATGTGAATGTTGAAGTCTCCGAGGATCAGATTGGGCAAGGAAAAAGGGAGAATGAAGGTGAGAAAGTGGACAAAGGTGCTAAGGAAGTTGGAGGTGGGGCCCGGAGGGCGCAGTAGATGACAGCTACAGTAATCTCGAGGGGGTGGTAGAGGTGAATAATGTGGGTTTCAGAGGAAGGGAAGGAAAGGGAAGGGGGAGGAGGGATAGTGTGAAAGCGACATTGGGGAGCGAGAAGGGAAACCGGCACCTCCCTCTCCTTTTCCGTTGAGTCTGGGGGGAGTGGGAGAAGAAGTGGCCTCCACTGGAGAGAGCAGCAGAAGAGAACCGTGTCATCCGGAGAGACCCATGGTTCAATTAGGACGAGGAGGAGTAGAGAGCTGGAAAGGAATAGGTCCAGGATGAAAGGGAGCTTACCTATAATGGAGCGGGGATTCCAAAGGCCACACTTGGCAACAGCTGTGGAGGGAGGGGAGGGAAGGGGAAGGGTGCGAGGGGTGGTTCGGGTTTGGGATTGGAATGAGCTGGAGGGGCCTGGGAGGTGAGAGGGGGAAGAGATGTGGCGATGAGAAAGAGAACTGGGATGCGGTGGGGGTGGGGAGGGGGGGAGGGAGGGGGCTGGAAGGGGAGGAGTTGAGGTTTGGTCCTGGTATAGAGGGATCCTGGGTAGGGTTGCAAGGGGGAGGGGCGGGGGTGGGAGGAAAGGGAGTGAAAGAGCTGGGTGGGAGAGGGGAAGCAGAAGGTGAGGAATGGGGAAAAGCAGTTGGGAGCAGGGGAATTGATAGTTTGGTGAGGTCAGCAAGGTAAATGACAGCACAGAGGGAGGTTAACAATTAACATGCAGTAGCGATAAAGCAGTAGCAATAATAAAATATGTAGGTGATGACATCACAGAGGGCAGTTAACAATTAACATGCTATGGCAATAATAAAATGAGCAGATGATAATATCACAGAGAGCAGATAACAATATGTGGTGGCAAAATACAAGCAGATGATGACATCACAGAGAGCAGTTAACAATTAACATGCAGAAGCAACCATAAAGTAGGCAGATGATGCTCAAAGCAGAGGGATGAATTGATTGTAATAATGATAACAACAACAATAATAATAATAATAATGGCATTTATTAAGTGCTTACTACGTGGAAAGCACTGTTCTAAGCTCTGGAGATGTTACAAGGTGTTCAGGTTGTCCCACGTGGGGCTCACAGTCTTCATCCACATTTTACCGATGAAGGAACTGAGGCACAGAGAAGGTTAGTGACTTGCCCAAAGTCATACAGCTGACAGGTAGCGGAGCCTGCATTTGAATCCATGACCTCTGACTCCAAAGCCCATGTTCTTTCCACTGAGCCATGTTTTGAAACAAATAGTGAGCAGTTTTGGTATAATGTGGAGGTGGATGGGAAAATGCTGGAGTTTCCTTGAGGAGTGGAGAAACATGTCCCGAATTTTTTTTGTAGAAAAATGATTGAGGGAGTAGAGTGTAGTTTGGACTGGAGTGGGGCGAGACAGGAGGCTGGGAGGTCAGCAAGGAGAGTGATACAGTAATCAAGGAGGGATAGGACAAGTAACTGGATTAACATACTAGCAGTTTGGATGGAGAGGAAAGGGCGGATTTTAGCGATGTGGTGAAGGTGGATCTGACAAGGCTGGGTGATCGATTGAATATGGATTGAATATGAGAGTGGATTGGATTGAATATGGATTGAATATCGGAGAGGGTGAGGCCTACTACCATTAGGAGAGAAGCAGCATGTTTTAGTGGATGGAGTGTGGGGCTGGGATTCCGAAGGTCCTGTGTTCTTATCCCAGCTCTGGGATGCGTGACCTTGGGCAAGTTACTTAACTTCTCTTTGGACTCAGTTACCTCACTCTGTAAAATGGGAATTAAGGCTGTGAGCCCCATGTAGCACATAGGCTGTGTCCAATCTTATAGCTACCCAGCCCTTGGTACAATGCCTGGCACAAAGGAAGTGCGTAATAAATATCATTAAAATATCAGTACCAACCAATTTTTGTATTGTGAAAACAAAATAAAGATGTCAGACATTTGTCACATTCTCACTGTGGGCTGAGAATGTGCCTACCAACACTGTTATTATTTGTACTCTCCGTAATGCTTAATACAGTGCTCAGCACATAGTAAGGGCTCAATAAATAGCATTGATTGGTTCCATTTATTAATCTTGTCCTAGCCTGCAAACACAATACACCACAATATCAGACCCCATTTCCACTCTCATTAGATCCATAGATTAAAATGATTGCACCATTAGAAAAAGCTAAGAGGATTTTTGAACAGTTCCATGGCCCAGTTCCTGAGAGTATGTCGTAGACATCATTCAGTCAGTCATTTCATTGAGTGTGTACTCTGTGTAGAGCACTGTACTAAGCTCTTGCGAGAGTACTATACAGCAATAGACACATTACCCGTCCACAACGACCTTACAGTCTAGAGGGGGAGAAAGACATTAATACAAATAAATGAATTTACAGATATGTACATAAGTGCTATGGGGCTCGGAGGGGAGATGAATAAGGGAAGCAAGTCAAGGCAAGCAGAACAATCTCTGAAAACATGAGTCTGGCTGGAAACATCTTGATGTAGCAGAAGAAACGAGCTGTGAGCATACCAGCAGAATGATTCAGTCAGTAAATCATGTTTACTGAGCACTTACTGTGTGCAAAGCACTCAACAAATACCATCATTAGCATTATTTTTAGTGTGTGATTCTTGACATTTATAATCACAATCAATGGTATTTATTGAACATGTACTTAGTGTAGATCACTGTAATAAGCACTTGGGAGAGTACGGTATAGCAAAATTAGCTATCACGTTCCTGCTCATAACCTTCCAAAGGGCATCTTTTACCTCCTTGTTCCTCAGACTATAGATCATTGGGTTCAGCATCGGAATCAATATCATATAACACAGAGACACCAGTTTTTTTCTGATCCATTGAGAAGCTGGAACTGGGTAGCAAGATAAATAAATGTTGTAGTACCATAGAATACGCGACCGTCATTAGGTGAGAGGCACATGTGAAAAAGGCTTTGTACCTTCCTCCAGAGGACGGTATTTTAAGAATATCCAGTAGGACGTACACATACGATATCAGTATGGTCAGAACTGTAACCAGCATAATGGCGGCCATGGAAGCAGCAGGAAGGACTTGGGCAAGTCCGGGATCCGAACAGGACAGCTTTAACAATGGGGGATGTCACAGTAGAAGTGATTAATTTCAGAAGGTCCACAGAAGGTCAAACTAAATACATTAACTGTCTAGACCACAGTATTCAGGCAGCTGGCCATTTAGGAAGCAGTGACCAGTAAAGCACACAGTCTCTGAGGCATACAGAGTACATATAGAAGGGGTTTACAGATTGCTACATATCGATCATATGCCATCAAGGTCAGAAGACAATACTCCACTACCTCAAATATAGCTGCAGCGCAGAAATGGACCACGCATCCCGGGTAAGAAATGGTTTTCTTGTCCACTAAGAAATTTGCCAGCATCTTAGGGTGACGGACGATGAAGAACATGAGTCAGAGACAGACAGATGGCTCAGGAAAACATACATGAGAGTGTGAAGCTGCGAACTGACTCTAATGACTATAATGATGAGCAGATTCCTCAGAAGAATGACCGCATAGATGAAGAGGAAGAGCATGAAGAGTGGCATCTCTGACTGTGGATCACTCATTAATGCAGACAGAATGAACTCACTCAGAGCTGTGTGATTTCCGTTGGCCACTCAGTGTCCTTCTGTTACGTAGGAAGAAAATGAACTACACTATCAACACTGCAGTGGTCTGAGGCTCAGGGATGTAGCGTTCCTATTCAAAGCTAAGTTTGGAAAATGTTGAAGAACAAGATTTTGGATGGAATTACAAATGTTTATGTTGCATTCAATCAATCAATCATTCAATGGTATTTATTTGCGAGCTCCATTTTGGCACGGAACGTGTCTACCGACTCAGTTATATTGTATTCACCCAAGTGCTTAGTTCAATGCTCTGCACACAGTAAGTGGTTAATAAATACCACTGATTGACTGATTACTCTGTGCAGAGCACTGTTCTCAGTACAATACAACAGAGTTGGTAGATACATTCCCTGGCAAGGATTGACTAGGAATACACGTTGCTCTTTGTGGGCAAGGATCATGTCTCCGCCAGATATTGTACACTCCTTAGTATTTAGCACATTGTTCTGCACACAGTAGGTTTCCTTTTGCCTCCCCAGCATCTCTAGTAGATGTCCTGCTTAATATGTGTAAAACTGATTTTCTCCCAGATCCTCTCCTCCATCCCGTTTTTCGATCACAGTTGACAATACTACCAACTTCCTTGTGTCACATGCCCAAATCTTTGGCATTACCTTCAACCGCTCCCTCACTTTCAAATCCTCTGCCTGCAACTCCCTCTCACCTCACTTCTGGCGAATTGCAGCTCACCCCATTTCCAGAAATCTTCTGAAATCACGTCTCCTCTGGGAGACTTTTTCTAATTAATTTCTCTTCTACAAATTTAGTAGTGACAATTATTATTCTTGGGATATGTATTTAGCACGTACTCTGGGCCAGGAACTGGGCCAAGCACGGCATTAAATACAGGATAATCAAAACAGACACAATCCCTGTCCTACATGGGGTTAACTGTCTAAGAGGCTCTGAACCATCACTTCAGGTCTTAATGATGATAATAATAGTAATGGTATTTCTTAAGCACTGACTATATGGCAGGCAATGTACTAAGCGCTGGGGTGCATACAAGCAAATCGTGGTGGACACAGTCCCTGTCCCATGTGGGGCTCACGGTCTCAATCCCCATTTTACAGATGAGGAAACTGAAGTCCAGAGAAGTGAAGGGACTTGCCCAAGGTCACACAGCAAAGGAGTGGTGGAACCGGTGTTAGAACCCATGACCTTCTGACTCCCAGGCCCATGCTGTATCTACTACACCAGCTACACTTCCAAACCATTAACACTTCTGTATCTAGCATGCATATCCTGTTAATTAAACAGTAATTTACAGCCCTATCCATATTTTCTTCTTCCTCCTATCTGTAATTCAATTTCGTGCCTATCTGCCCTGCTATAATGTAAGCTCCTTGAAGGTAGGAATGATGCCTACTAACTCTATTTTACGCTTCGAAGTGCTTGGTTCACTGTTCTACACAAACAGATTCTCAATAAATTCAGGTGACTGATTGATCTTCACCACTAGATCACTCTCTGGACTGCAGGCTCTCAGGACTCCCGTTAAAGCCACGAATTACTGAATGGTGGTCTACGGGAAAGAGAACAGGCTGAGAGTCAGAGGTCCTGATTTCTAATCCCACCTCTGCCACTCGTCTGACTGGGTAAACCTTGGGGCAACTCACTTGACTTTTCTGACCCTCATTTCCCTTATCTGTAAAATGGATATTTAACTTTACATAGACTGTGAGTCCTGTGTGGGTCAGGGACTTTGTCCAATCTGATTATCTTGTATCTACTCCAACAATAGCAATAATAATGATAATAATAGTAATCACAAAGATGATGATTATGATGATGAAAATAATGGCTTCTCACGGCAATTCTTCGTTCACTCAAGGAAGATTTCTTCCCAAGAACCAACGCACATTACTTCAAATCTTTGCTTTCCCACAGAGCCTAATCATTTTTGCTTCTGGTCCTAATCTTCTTGACTCAATTTCCTTCATCCTTAAGAATACATTATCCCCATTACTCATATTAATTACAGTAATTCGTCCACCACATCCCTTAATATACCTAAATAGGCAGTTGCATTAGATTGTCATACTCACAAATTACCTTATTTCACTTTCTAAAAGCCTACCATTTTTTTTCATTTGAACTTCCAGTCATCTATCATTCGATATCTCCTTTCACGTTCTTCTAAGACACTCCATCTCTTTGAAAGATTTCTTCTTTTTAAGAACATTTAGTGGTCAGTGAGGATGAACTAAGTTGGATCACGAAGGATGATTATAGATCTGGAAATCAAACAGAACAAAGAATGACCTGAAAATCTTCACCTAAAGGAGGTATTTTGGCAATTTATCTGCATGAACAAACACAGAAGCTGCATCCTTAAATTATAAATATAAACAGCATTCTCCACTTTCCAGCAGCCTTTAGAACCTTTAGAATGAAATGTTTCATTTAAAAGAAAATTACTAAAACATTATTTGACACTATTTAGTGGTATCTCATTTCAACAAAGGGTGAAATGACTGTTTCCTGTAGGAAAGTATTTCCTATGAAATAAATTGTTCTTTTTATCTTTTACAAAATGAAGTGGAGGGTCACTTCAACAGGGCTCTGCCTCACAACGTGGTGCCTCTGCACACTTAACTTGGTCACGTTTCTGCTCTAAAATTAAAATTTTAATGAATGTGTCATGCAGTTGGAAGAGCTTGCATATGCAGAAACAGTGTCTAATAGATTTTTAAAGGAGTGCAAAAAATGAGGCCAACTGGAAAGTCCAGTCAACAGGACTCGTTTTTTCTTTGATCAAAAGCCTTTTGGAAAAACACCTATACTGTTGCAATGTTTACAGAACCTAACCATCAGCAGGCACAAACAATGCAATCTACTGATGGGTAATTTCCTGGGATAATGAGGAAGGACAAAAATTGAGCTTTTTCCCCTGTTAAAGAGGGGAAAGGAATTTCTCGCATCAATTGAATGTAATTCTAAGCCTCAGAATGGGCCTACCCTTTCTTCCCCATGCCTTCATCTATCGGCATGAAAGGCTGATATCTGTGGATTTATATAATCATATTCTAACTGACAGGAAGAGGAAGAGGTAAAAAAGACAGAAGATTCAATCTCACAAAATTCCACATCTTTCAGTGATTCAGTCCAAGATCTCTCTAACAAGTATGTTGCTGGAGAAGAATAGATGTGTTACTTCAGGCTCCAAAACAATTGCACTGGGTAACAATGTCATGATTATACTGGGCTTAGGGTATTTGGGGACTGAACTCCTGAAGCCCTCTGAGAACCCCATGATACTGCAAGAAGTGAAAGGCATCCATTAATTGTTCTTAGATCACTTAGGTGTAGAGAATAATCACCTGCAGGACTTCAAAATTTCTCCAGACTCCCAAGGGATGGGGTCTTTTTCGCTTGACCTATTTTGAATAGGAAATGAATTTCTTTCTTAACTCCAGAAATCTGAATCATCCTTCAGAAAAATCCCATAGGACGTGAAGGAATGGGGTAGTCAAGTTTTTTTTTTCAGTAGGGCTACACCTCAGCCTCTTGAAGCAGACATCTACCTTAACAAAGCATTTTATGGACAGGGAATGTGTCTGCTTATTGTTACATTGTACTCTCCCAAGTGCTTAGTACAGTGCTTTCCACATAGTAAGCACTCAATAAATATGATTGAATGAATGAATGCTCTCTATTTGCCAAGCACTGTACTAAGCGCTGGGGCATATACAAGACAATCAGGAGTCTCACAATTAAAGTAAGAGGGAGAGTAGGCATTGAGTTCCCATTTTACAGATGAGGTAACTGAAGCCCAGAAAAGTTATGTGACTTGCCCAAGATCTCACAGTGTGCATGTGACAGAACTGGGGTTGGAACCCAGGTCCTCTGTCTCTATCTACTAGGCCAAGCTGTTTCTCTAATAATAATAATGATATTTGGCTCTATCTTTTCCCGTGTCAAAGTCCCTCCTGATAATATGCTACAGGGTTACAAAAGTACCTACACCCCTTTAGACCATTCTGGAACCATTTGGGGTATTATCCAGTAATGATTAGTTAGCAATGGATTCTGGGAGTCTGACAACTTTGTTTCAGGAGACAGTTGTCAGACCTTCTGCCATCAAACAGAATGAGGGGTGAATGTGTCAACCAATTTATCAATAGACTTTAATGTACAGAACTATGATCTGATCTCTGCTGTAGACTGTGAGCCCCACTGTTGGGTAGGGACTGTCTCTATATGTTGCCAACTTGTACTTCCCAAGCGCTTAGTACAGTGCTCTGCACACAGTAAGCGCTCAATAAATACAATTGATTGATTGACGTTTGATTGATTGCAAGTGCTAGTGGCAGTATAATCTGCAAACCGATCATATGTGTTCATGACACTATGATAGAGTGATGAGACACCCTCTCTGCCTTCAGAAGCGTTTCATCTAGGATCAGAAACAAGCATTAAAATGATTTTCAGATAGGTGGATGATAAGGCACTCAATACTTGAGTCATATGATATGTATGAAAGCGCTATTAGTGGCTGTGAGTTCTCAACTATGTGGTTGATGCAGAATACCTGGGTGGAATATGGTGGATAAACCTGAAGGGGAGAGGAGAAATTAAACCAGGACGGCCTCCTGGATGAGATGAGTTTTCAAAGAGGCTTTGAAAAAGGCCAGGTAGTTTGAACAAGGGTCTGTGTCCTAATGCTGGCTCTGCCACTAGTCTGCTGTGTGACCTTGGGGAAGTCACTTAACTTCTCTGTGTCTCAGTTACCTCAGGTGTAAAAAGGGGATTAAAGCTCTGAGCCCCATGTGGGACACAGACCGTGTCCAACCTAGAAACTTAGTACACTGCTCTGCACACAGTAAGCACTCAATAAATACGATTGAATGAATAAATGAACGAACCTGAGTAGCTTATATCTATCCCAGGATTTATTACGGTGGCTGGCACACAGTAAGTGTTTAACAAGTACCATTATAAAAAAGCTATTATCTGCTATACATTGATGAGCAAAAGATTAGTAGCAGAGAGCCATGAACAAAGACTGGATTACTGCATCAGCCTCCTCTCTGATCTCCCATCCTCCTGTCTCTCTCCACTTCAGTCTGTATTCCACTCTGCTGCCCGGATTATCTTTGTGCAGAAACACTCTGAGAATGTCACTCCACTCGTCAAAAATCTCCAGTGATTGTCTTCAACCTACGAATGAAGCAAAAACTCCTCACCATCGGCTTCAAGGCTCTCCATCACCTCGCCCCCCTCCTACCTCACCTCCCTTCTCTCCTTCTCCAGCCCAGCCTGCACCCTCTGCTCCTCTGCCGCTAACCTCCTCACTGGGCCTCGTTCTCACCTGTCCCGCCGTCGACCCCTGGCCCACATCCTTCCCCTGGTCTGGAATGCCCTCTCTCCACACATCCGCCACACTAGATCTCTTCTTCCCTTCAAAGTCCTACTGAGAACTCACCTCCTCCAGGAGATCTTCCCAGGCTGAGCCCTCTTTTTCCTCTCCTCCTCCCCATCTCCCCTCTGCCCTACCTCCTTCTTTTCCCCACAGCACTTGTATATATTTGTACAGATTTATCACTCTATTTATTTTACTTGTACATATTTACTATTCTATTTATTTTGCTAATGATGTGCATATAGCTATGCGTCTATTTATTATGATGATTTTGACACCTGTCTACATGTTTTGTTTTGTTGTCTGTCTCCCCCTTCTAGACTGTGAGCCCGTTGTTTGGTAGTGACTGGTCCCTATATGTTGCCGACTTGTACTTCCCAAGTGCTTAGTACAGTGCTCTACACAAAGTAAGCGCTCAATAAATACAGCTGAATGAATGAATGAAAAGCACAGTGAGTAGATCTGCTAAAGTGCTTAATCCCTGTGAAAAACTCTATTATTAACAAGAATTATGGGCACCTAGAAAAGTAGATTTCTGAAATGAAATCCATGTATTCCACAGGAAATGAAATCTCCTTGAGACCAAAACTTTACTGCACAATTATGGAAAGAGGTGCAGTTGCTGAGGATCACTTTGATTTCATTTCCTAGGCCAAATCTGCACTAATTAAAGTACAAAATAATGGAAGAAAATGCCTTCTCTCCTCAAAAATTTCAAAATCTTGGCTCAATCTGCCTAAGACAGAATGAAAAGGAATCCGGAACTATTTACTGAATCCTCCTGATTCTGAATATCCCTTAAAAACGTGCCTCATTATCCAGGCAACCAAAGAGAGGTCTGCTTGGTCCCCACTCTGTATCCAAGCTTTAGGTTGCAATCATGCATACGAGGTCTTTCTAGAAGATTTTATCTTCATGCTTGGTGGAGAAACCCGCTGTACAGACTGTCACTGTGTAGGAGTCCCGGGTCCTTGTCTTCTGTGCTGCTTTTACCACTTAACTGTCTCCCCCAACACCAGCATAGAGGTGAGGAAAGGTCCCAGGCCCTCATGCAGAATCAGGGTCTGGAGAAGGACTGGGGACTGCAAATACCTTGAGAATTATCCATCAATCAAGTGAAGATGCTGATGTCAAAGTTCCTGCACCAGGCACTGTATTAGGACTCGTGACCTATGACTAGAGTAGCATGTGCAGAGTTGGAATTGGCAAATCCCTCTCATGTATGTGTGGCATTAAAGTGAGGTACAGATTATCAATTAATCAATCAATAAATAACATTTATTGAGTCACAGCATTGCACTAAATCCTTGGGAAAGTACAATACATCAAAATTGATAGGCACATTCCTTGCCTACAAAGACCTTCCTTTCCTGTGGGAAATTTCTTGCCCACGGCCTGGAGGGGGAGACAGACATTTCAGTAAACTATGGATCTGAATATAAGTGCTGAGGGACTGAGGGTAGAGTGAATAAAGGGTACAAATCCAAGTGCAAGGATGACACAAAAGGGAAAAGGAGTACGGAAAGTGAGAGCTTAGTTGGGGAAGATTTCTTAGAGAAGATGTGCTTTCAGTAAAGCTTTGAAGGAAGGAAGAGTGACAGTCTGTCAGATATGAAGGGGGAGGAAGTTCCAGGTCAGAGGCAGAATGCATCAAGGAGTTGGCAGGGACTCTATTAAAAACATCCAACAGGGCCTATGATTTTTTAAATAGTAGACCTTTTTTTTCAATTCCCTGTAATTGGCATTTTATGTATTCCATGTCTCTATAGAGAAGCAGCGTGGCTCAGTGGAAAGAGCACGGGCTTGGAAGCCAGAGGTCATGGTTTCTAATCTTGGCTCTGCCACTTGTCAGCTGTGTGACTTTGGGCAAGTCACTTAACGTCTCTGGACCTCAGTTACCTCATCTGTAAAAATGGGGATTAAGACTGTGAGGCCCCCGTGGGACAACCTGATCACATTGTATCCCCCCAGCGCTTAGAACAGTGCTTCACACATAGTAAACGCTTAACAAATGCCATTATCATTATTATTTTGATTATATTTGTTAGGTCTTTGACACATAAATTTAAATAAAATATTAGTTAAAGCAAACTATCAGAGAGGCTCTGGTGGCTTAAAGCCAATAACAACCACTTTTAGTCTTGTGAAAGTAAATAGAAATATGGATTTTTTTTCATTTATTCAACTAACAATAGGTTCCATTCTTTAATAAGCAAAATCACTTCCTTTTCACATTTCATTTCATGTTCCTTTACCCTTCCATTTTCTTACATGAAGATTAAAGGAAGTACATTACTTGGCAATGGTAAGGATCTTTCTGAAGAGTCCCCTAGTGCTTGTGAATTAGGATCGTGATTGTGGTAACCATCGTGCAACATGGGATGATTTGACCTGTAGCCCTCACTGTTTTCATGCAGTAAAGCAAAGCATGCTCAAGTTCACATGTGTTGCTAAATTCATTCATTCATTCAAACGTATTTATTGAGCGCTTACTGTGTGCAGAGCACTGTACTAAGTGCTTGGAAAGTACAATTCAGCGACAAAAAGAGACAATCCCCGTCCACAACGGGCTCACAGTCTAGATGATTTTACATATGATCACTAGTTCTCACAGAATGCTCACACGGTTATATTCGATATTCAATATAATGAATTATTATGTGTTTTCCTTTATCTCATTAATTCCTACTGCTGACCTGACTCTCCTTTAACATTAGGAAACTCCTTCGATCAGAACCGTTCTTTGTAGGGTCTCCATCACATCCTTGCCCAATATGATCTATTTAGCAATAGATCAAGGGATTCAGCATGGGGATCATGACCATGTCAAACACAGACATCATTGTGTTCACATCCATTGAGTTTTCACAGCTTGGCATCATGTTGATAAATGTGACTAAAATCAGATCTCCTCCAAGAGGCTTTCCCCGACTAAGTCCTCATTTCCTCTATTTGCCTTCTCTTCTGGGTCACTTTCGCATTTGGAACTACACATCTTAAGTACTGTGTTACTTACCCCATCCCCATGCCACAGCGCTGATATATACAGATCCTTATACTCTGCCGCTTCTCCCATCTGTAATTTAAATATCTTTCTCTCTAATACAGTAAACTCCTTGAGGAAAAGAGATCGTGTCTAGCAACGTTATTGAATTGACTATAAATGTAGCTATAATTATATTTATTCTAACGATTTTGACACCTGCCTACATGTTTTGTTTTGTTATCTGTCTCCCCCTACTAGACACTGAGCCCGTTGGTGGGTAGGGACCATCTCTATGTGTTGCCGACTTGCACTTCCCAAGCGCTTAGTACAGTGCTCTGCATACAGTAAGCACTGAATAAATGCGATGGAATGAATGAATGAATGACTGTCCCATAGACGAGAGTAACAGCTAATAGGTGAGGCACACAGGTGTAGAAAGCTTTGCGTCTTCCACCTTTGGAAGGCATTCTCAAGATGGAAATGAGAATACATTCATAGGAGGTGATAATCGTCCAAGATGTAATTGTGACAGTGATGCCAGCTGAAGATGACTGAAAGATCTTTGCCTTGTGGGTGTCAGAACAGGATAGTGTCAACCAGGGGTGGTGGGTGGTATCACAATAGAAGTGGTTAATTTGATTGGGTCCACAGAAGAATAAGATAAACACACCATATGTACATTACAGAGAATTCATAAAGCTTGCAATGTAAGACACAGCAACCAATGAAGCATAAACCTTTTCAGACATAATAAGCATAGAGATGAGAGGACTAGAAATAGCAGCATATCAATCATATGCCATGATCACCAGGAGAAATCATTCGAAGACTCTAAAGGTCGCTGCCAACCAGAACTGATTGGCATAGGCAGGGTAGTAAATCGTCTTCTTCTCTGATAGGAGGTTTGCCAGCATCTTGGGTGTGACAGATGAGAAAAAGCACATATCTGAGAAGGACAAGTGACTAAGAAAAAAATACGTTGGAGTATGAAGTTGAGAACTGAGTCTGATTAATATAATGATGACTAGATTTCCAAACAGAGTAACAAAATGCACAACTAGGAACAATATAAAGAAAATAATTTGAAGATTAGGGTCATCTGTAAATCCTAAAAGAATGAACTCTGTCACTGCAGTATTTTTTAACTTGCCATTATTGCTTGTTGGCAGTCCGCTAAAATAAAAAGAGAGACTCAAGCAACTGACTGTATTTATTGAGCTTTACCTTAATAAGTGTTTGTGAGTGTGCAATAGATTTAGAAGAGCGGCTCCCTCTTGTTAAGAAATTTACAATCTAACAAATAAAATCAGTGAACTGCCCCGGAATCCACTGAAAGAGAGGAAGAAAGAAGCGTGGGTGATTGGAAAAATAACCGAGCACCACATAATAACACAATAGAAACGGAATGTCAGTGAAGGACATTTCACTGCAAGAAGAAAATGGAACAAGCTTCTGCTTAGAAATTCATATTCCCAGAGATTACAATACTTGAAACAGTTTTTCTTTGTATTTTGCCAAAATGTACTTTATCATCTTCATTCGGCGTGGCTTAGTGGATAGAGCATGGGCCTGGGAGTCAGGAGGTCAGAGGTCCTAATCCCGGCTCCAACATTTGTCTGCTGTGTGACCTTAGGCAAGTCACTTCGACTCTCTGGGCCTCAGTTATATCATCTGTAAAATGGAATTTGAGACTGTGAGCTCCACAGGGGACAGGGACTCTGTCCAACCCAATTTGCTTGTATCCACCACAGCCCTTAGTACAGTGCCTGTCACAGAATAAGCATTTAACTAATACCATAATTATTATTACTATTATTATTATCCTGGTCACTGGTTAAGGATTACACTGTGGAACTGTATTTGAATAATTTCTTTAAAGAGTAAAATCATCGCTTTCTCTACAGGAAATTTCAATAGAAGATTTCCTAATCTCTTCTTAAAGATCCTTCCTTCCAATGTCTATTGAATTCTTTTTTCTTGACTCTCAAATATTCTCCATCTTCATTTCTATTAAACAGTCTAAGAAAAAGTTTAGGGATTAATTCATCATCCTAGGCAGAGGGCTAGTGCGTACATCTGAAGGGTATTCGTGGCTCAGTGGAAAGAGCTCGGGATTTGGAGTCACAGGTCATGGGTTCAAATCCCGGCTCTGCAACTTGTCAGCTGTGTGACTTTGGGCAAGTCACTTAACTTCTCTGTGCCTCAGTTACTTCATCTGTAAAATGGGGATTAAGACTGTGAGCCCCCTGTGGGACAACCTGATAACCTTGTAAACTCCACAGCACTTATAACAGTGCTTTGCACATAGTAAGCACTTAGGAAATGCCATTATTATTATTATTATTTACATCATAATACAGTAAGATTTTAAATGTTTTTTGATTAACTGAAATCACCTACCTTACCTTGTGCAAAAACAAAATATAGCTCCTTTAGCTCACCAAAGGAGGTAATCTTTGAGTGACAGAGGGAAGTATATATATATATATTTTGAGCAGTGTTATGGGACTAAATCCCTGAGGCTTACCGAAAATTTCAAAATCCTGATGGGAATGGAGAGGCAGGATTGGAACCCACGACCTGACTCCCAAACTCGTGCTCTTGGCATGATGTACATATTCATCATTCTATTGATTTTATTAATGATGTTTATATAGCTATAATTCTATTTATTCTGATGGTATTGACACCTATCTACTTGTTTTGGTTTGTTGTCTGTCTTCCACCTTCTGGACTGTGAGCCCATTGTTGGGTAGGTATTGTCCCTATCTGTGGTCGAATTGTACTTTCCAAGTGCTTAGAACAGGATTCTACACACAGTAAGCACTCAATAAATACGATTGAATGAATGCATAATCATTAAAAAGTCCTTTATGCCTGCGGAGTATTGGAGAAAAAAACCAATCATACACACCTAGAATTCTCAAAGGAGTCAGTATGTTTGCTGTTGTCATAGCTGCACAAGGCAAGTGAAACCAATTATTTGGCCAAGCAGTTGGCTTCCTCTTCTTTAGGACTGTCTATACGAGCAGCGACTGGAGAAATATAGCTTGGATTTCAGGTTCTTTTAACATGTAATAATAATAATAACTGTGGTATTTGTTAGGCATTTATTATGTGTCAGGGACCGTACTAAGTTCTAGGGTAGGTACAAGCAAATTGGGTTGTACACAGTTGCTGTCCCACCTTGGGCTCACAGTCTTCACCCCCATTTTACAGATGAAGAAACTGAGGCACAGAAAAGTGAAGTGATTTGCCCAAGGTCATCCAGCAGCCAAGTGACTGAGCTGGGATTAGAACCCAGATCCTTCTGACTCCCAGTTCCATGCTCTATCCTCAAGTCAGGCTGCTTTTCAAGTAGATCAGACCCTCTTTATTTCATTCCTAGGTTTATGCAATGAATCAATCCACTGTATGCAGAGCATTATAGTCAGGGCTTGGGATAGAACCATAGAATTAGTAGAACTAATCCCTGCCCTTGAGGATCTTACTATTTGCACCTGCCACACAAGGCTGCAAGGGTAGAGGGTTGAGAATGGAGGGAGGAGGAGCAATGGAGAGCAAGGAACGTGAAATAGGAATTGTGATGGAACCTCCTCAAACATGTTGGGCTTGAGGAAGTTTATAGAAGGATGTTTTCAGGATCTTCCTTTTAGAATTTAATACCTACTGAGGAACCAAAATTGCTTGAAAATCTGTGAGATTATTATATTCTTCAAAGTAAAATAATAATAGGAGTTAGTTTAGCGTGGAGTAGAAATCGTCCTGATCAAAGAAGGTCGTTTGAGTAACAGTAAGGTTTTGAAGATGGTGAGAGTAATTGTTGGATCTGAGGAGGGAGGGTGTTCCAGGCCAGAGGCATGACGTGGGCCAGTGATTGGGGCGAAATGGGTGAGATTGAGGTGCTGTGAGAAGGTCGGCATTAGAGGAGTGATTCTGTGGGCTGGATTGTAGAAGGAGAGAAGAGAGGTGAGGTAGGAGAAGCCAAGGTGATGGAGTGCTTTAAACTACCCCTGTCCACTGTGTGGTTTTGGGCCAGACAATAATGATAATGATGATGATGACGATAATAATAATAATAAGAAGAAGAATAATAAGAATAAGAATAATATTTGTTAAGTGCTTACTAGGTGCCAAGCACTGTTGTAAACGCTGGGGTAAACACAAGGTAATCAGGTTTTCCCACCTGGGGCTCACAGTCCTAATCCCCATTTTACAGATGAGGGAACTGAGGCACAGAGAAGTTAAGTGACTTGCCCAAAGTCACACAGCAGACAAGTGGCAAAACCGGGATTAGAACCTATGACCTCTGACTCCCAAACCTGTACTCTTTCCACTAAGCCAAACTGCTTCACCCATGCCAGTTTCCCCAGCTGTAAAATGGGGACAATAATAACTGAACCTTACCTCACAGTGATGTTGTGGGTAGTAAATTAAAATAACTAATGTAAGGTGCTTTAGCAATCAAAACACCCAATAGAATATTTATTTTAATCTCGTCCCCTCTCGACTGTAAACTCATTTTAGGTAGGGAAGACGTCTGTTAATTCTGTTGTATTGTACTCTCCCAAGCAATTCTCTCTGCACATAGTAAGCGCTCAGTAAATTCATTCATTCAATCATATTTGTTGAGCGCTTACTGTGGGCAGAGCACTGTAATATGCACTTCGGAAGTACAAATTGGCAACGTATAGAAATGACCCCTACCCAACAACGGGCTCACAGTCTAGAAATACTATTGGTTGAATGACTGACTGCAGAAGACTTTCGCTATACTCAGTTGCCATGCGTAGTTTCGCAGAATGCCCCAGGTAAGAAATTATTTTCCTCTCCTGAAATGAAATATTTGCCATGACAGTCAATAATTAAGACTTGACAGAAAGATGAATGGGCATGGCTGTGTAGAGTTAGGAGCTGACCCTAATTGTAGAATAGGAGCAAGGAATACTGCTAGCAAGGTCACCTAGACTTGGACACTTTTGATAATAATAATAATAATAGTATATGTTAAGTGCTTATTTTGTGCCAAACACTGTTCTAAACGCTGGGGTAGATACAAGATTATCAGGTTGTCCCACATGGGACTTACATTCTTAATCCCCATTTTACAGATGAGGTAACTGAGGCACAGAGAAGTTAAGTGACTTGCTCAAAGTCATAGAGCAGACAGGTGGCAGAGCCGGTATTAGAATCCATGACCTTTGACTTCCAAGCCCGTGCTCTTCCCACTAAGCCATAATGTCATTCACACAAGTTCAGTTTTCATTAGCCATCAATTTGATTTTTCTCAAAGATGAGGAAAAGTGAAACACTCACTCTATTGAATAATTATGACTCTACGGTCAGTAAAGTCAGTTACAGAAATGAAGAACATGCGATGAGATGAGAGAAATGCGATATAATATAAAACAACCACACAAACTGAGAATACTGAATAAAATACAAAAAATAAGAAATAGAAGCTAAAGAATTCTATACTGTAGTTGTAAGTAAGGATTAAATGAACATCGCTTTGTCATGTTTTTATTCTGTGCCACTTAGTTTTAGATTCTCTTCTACTTAGAATAGATTTTCTTTGATATTTTCACTCAGTTATTGCCTTTATGCTTTTAGAATCTCCATTTTACTCAATGTGGTGTTTCAAGGCCATTCAGTGCCTTTTCAAAGAAAGAAAAGATCCATTCCTTTCAGATTTTGGTCCCTTTACATCAAATAATTTCTAAACCGAGAAATATTTCATTTTAAAATGAAAATGCGGCAGACAAAAAATATATTCAAAATAAATTTTGGGTCATATAGTAAGCATCTCATACATTAGTGTATAATAATAATAATACTAAAGTTATTTGTTAAGTGTTTACTATGTGTGAAGCACTTTCCTAAGTGCTGGGGGGAATAAAAGGTGATCAGATCGTCCCTTGTGAGCTCATAGTCTTAATCTGCCTTTTACAGATGAGGTAACTGAGGCACAGAGAATTGAAGTGACTTGCCCAAAGTCACCCAGCTGACAAGTGACAGAGGCAGGATTAGAACCCATGACCTCTGACTCCCAAGCTCATTCTCCTTCCACTAAGCTACACTGCTTCTCAATATTATTATTAATTTCGTTATTAACAAATATAGTCTAAATCCGTGGAACAGGGAGAACTTCATGCCGGGTATTTGGCACCCCTGAAAAGAAAAGGCTGGGTTTGATGGTTCCATTTCTAAAAAGGCTACTAAGGGAAAGATGAGTTATTAGGCCTTCAGCCAACCCTGGTTTTTACTGCGAGCTTTGTGTCTAAGCTGATCAGGGTCCTGACTGCTTCATCCTTATCCCTGTGAAACCTACCTTGGTTTTTCCTATTACTTATCCACTGATTCTCTCTCCCGTAGAAAATGAGCCCTGAGTGGCTCCGATCTGATTGTCCAACCTCTGCCTCAGGGCATAGCAAAGTGCCTGGAACACAGTATGCACAGAGAAGTGGCATGGCTTAGTGGAGAGAGCATGGGCCTGGGAGTCCGAAGGTCATGGGTTCTAATCCCTGCTTCACCACTTGTCTGATGTGTAACCTTAGGCAAGTCACTTCACTTCTCTGGGCCTCAGTTACCTCACCTGTAAAATGGGGTTTGAGACTGTGAGCCCCTGGTGCGGAGAGTGGAGAGGAAGAGAGGAGAGAAGAGGCAGAGGGAGAACCAAGGAGAGAGGGGAGAAAGAGGGAAAGAGAATGGGATAAAAGAAGGAGAGAGGAGATAGGGGGAGAGGGAGAAAGGAAGCAAACAGAGAGGAAAGAAAGAGGGTAAGAGAGAGGGTGAAAGGGGAATAGGGAAGAAGAGAGAGAAAAAGGAAGTAGAAATGAGCGAAAGAAAATGGGAAGAGCGGAAGAGAAGCTGAGCCTGAGGGGGAGGGGAGAGGGAGAAGAGAGAGGGAGAGGTGAGACAGGACGGTGAGTCAAGTCCTGAATTATTTTAATTTGGTCTATGGTAGGATATTTCATTTATATATAGCAAATACAGCTGAGTCCAGCTGATTAACAGTACCTGACAGAATAAAAGTAGTTGTTCTGGTCAGCAGAAAGTGGTATATCTTTACAACAGCAAGCGAATCAGGTTTGCCACAATCCTCCTAATAAATACCACAAGAATCATTATTATTATTAACATTTCAATGATGTGGTGTTATCACTGTGTATGAAGACTTATGTGTATTTATCATCCCCATTACACTGTAACCTACTTGAGGGCATGGATCATGTGTGTTTCCAGTAATAATAAGTGTGGTATTTGCTAAGAACGTACACTGTATCAAGTACTTTATTAAGCACTGGGTTAGTTACAAATTAATTGAGTCCTTCCAAGTACCTTTATGCTCCTTGCTCATGTAGATACATGGAAAATTCTGTTATTAATGATGACTTCATTTGCTGCATTGTTTCAGCCAGGAGTCGGAGTAGCCATGTTTTATTACAAAGCAGTCCAGGCATGAAAATAAGTGGACTTTCATGAGCGCACCTTACAGAAATCATGGTCCAGAGTCACTCATAGAGAAGTAGCATGGCTACTTAGTAGAAGTAGCTACGGACCTGGGAGTCACAAGGACCTAGGCTTTAATCCCAGCTCTGCCACTGCTCTGCTATATGACATCACACAAGTCACTTAACTTCTCTGGGCCTCAGTTTTCACCTGTAAAATGGGGATTTAGATTGTGATCCCCATGTGGGACAGGGACTGTATCCAACCCAATTTGCTTGTAGACACCCCCAGCACTTAGAACGGGGTCTGGTAAGGGCTTAACAAATACCACAATTACATTATTCATTCATTCATTGGTATTTTGGTGTTTATTGAGTGCTTACTGTATGAAGAGCACTGATTAAGCACTTGGAAGAGTTGGTAGACAAGCTCCCTGCCTTCAAGGAGCTTACATATTAGTGGGAAACGCTCTCAGAAAAAGGTCTACAAGAAATGTAATAGACCAGGAGTGGCCAAAAGGCAATTTATAAGCTACATCGTTGCTGTTTTGTATGTTCGCTTCTGCTTCATTATTTATTTTGCTGCTATGGCAGCAACAGGAGCTTGGACCAGGGTAGGGCACAGTACTACCCACATCCCCTTCCCTGGATGTCTCTCGTTTGCCACTTGTTGTCGCCCCCAGTTGCCCCTGAAATGCCAGCTGTCTGTTCTGGTTAATGAGAAGTTTTTAAACCTGCATCTCTAAGGCATATACAAAGAGAGAAGCAGCCTGACAGTGGGTAGAACATGGACCTGGGAGTCTGAAGGTCATGGGTTCTAATCCTGGCTCCACCAGATGTCTGCTGTGTGACTCTGGGCAAGTCATGTCACTTCTCTGGGCCTCAGCTACTTCATTTGTGAACTGGGGGTTAAAGGTGTGAGCCCTGTGTGGGGCAGGGACTGTATCCAAACTGCCCACCTTGTATTCAACCCTCCTGCTTAAACTGATTGATTGATTGACTGAGGAGAATTCTGATGTTATTCTTCATGCCCCCAGAGGAACCAACAACAATACATGAGATTAAATTACATTTAAAGATGAATTCGTCTATTAAAATGTGATTAAATATTATTTTTAACTTCCTCAAACACAAAGAACCAGGTCCTCGATTTCTACTGTAGGTTCTCAAACTCTTAATTCAGCATACAGTTTGGATGGAGTCTCCCAGAGTGAATAATAGATAAGCCCCTCATAGAAAGTGATGCAACTGGTGTTGATGTTGATGATGATAAAACACTTCAATAAGATCCTGAGATTGGTTGTATTGGGGATCTTTACTAAGGGAAACTCTAGGCCACTCTGGCTTCCATGATTCAGAGATACATTCCTGCATGGTCCTACCTCTCCATCTCCTATCAATCAATCAACGTCTCCCTTGCCGGCACTTCCTTCCAGTGTAACCAAGTATGGGATCTGAGCACTTTGTCATGTGCTGCGCTCTGTTCCTTTGCCTCAGGCTTTCCAGTTTAACGGGTCTTTTGCAGATAATGGGGCATTTCAGTACTTCTCATGCCATAACTGAGGGATAGGTCTCTCTTCTCCTCCTCCTCATCTTCCCCTTGTCTTGTCTTAAGCCATTGAGTAGTAGTCTCCAACCCATTGCAACACCGTGGACACAACTCTCCCGGAGCACCCCATTGCAATCATTCTGATAGTGTTTCCGTAGAGTTTTTTTGGTAAAAATATGGAAGTGATTTCAACCACTGCCTCTTTCCGCACAGTAAATTTGAGTCTCCACCCTTGACTCTCTCCCATGCCGCTACTGCCCAGCACAGGGGAGTTTTGACTCGAAGCAGATTGCCTTCCACTTGCTAGCCACTGCCCAATTTCGAAATGGAATGGATAGGCCTCTGCTTGACTCTCCCTCCCATAGTCGAGACTGGTAGAGGACTGGTAACTCTCCAGGTGTGACCCTAAGAGGAGCATCTTCCCCTACCTCACTCAAAAATGTCAGTTGGTCACCATGTTGATTTGCAGTCCAACTGCTGCCTTATTGGTGAAGTTACCATCCTGATGATGAAGAGAATACCTATTTCTCCTTTACCAGTAAGCAGTTGTACTTTCAGAGTAAAACCTCACCATGTCATCTTCTTTCTAGGCTCCTGGAGAGCAGAGAGTTCAGGGCCTTGAACATTCATTCAGTTGCACTTATTGAGTGCTTACTATGTGCAGAACACTATACTAAGTTCTTGGAATAGTATAACAATAAACAGACACATTCCCTGGCTAAAGTGATCTCTCAGAGAAGAGGAGCATTAAAGCTAGTCAGTGTTTCTGTACCCAAAGTTATTTAGTCATTTTCATTCATTCCAAGGATGGAGAAAAGATTACAAAATGGAGGAAAAAGGGCAGTTCAAACGAGACAAGTGAAACGATTTCTTATTTATTGTGCAAGTTAAATTAATGTTTTAAAGAAATTTGAAAGAAAATAACTCAATGGCATGTTTACTAGCAGAATGAAAAATTTTCGTGACTCAAAAATTATATGTTTGCTCTATATGATTACATCAGCTGAAACATCCCAGGTTCTTTTAAGTGAATCTTAAATAATTATTTTTCCATTTTTGTTCATGTAGTACCACTTTAAAATGAATGTTTTTATGGGAATTCACACTAATTTACTGACTCTACCCAATGTGGAAACCCTAAAAAGAGTTTACCTTACCAGATAAAGAAATAGTCCCTTTCGATCTGTACCACACATTTAAAGCAGTTGAAAGTACTTTTGTGATCCACATCATCCATCCTACAGATAGTATCTTACAACACATAAAGAATTGTCTCTCTAAGTAATGCAGAAGGGTCATCATTTTGCAAGTTGATCTCCTGGCTCCATTTCCTGCCTGCTGGGTGACCTTGGTCAAGTCAATTAACTTCTCTGTGCCTCAGCTTTCTCATCTACTACTACTACTCTCCCATCCTTCCCAGCAGTATTCTCAGAGAAGCTCTCATCCCTCCTCTCAAGTGCTACTCCGGCCACCTGTGCTTCTGACCCCATTCCCTCTCATCTCATGAAATCTCTCGCTCCATCCCTTCTCCCCTCCTTAACTTCCATCTTCAACCGCTCACGCTCCACTGGTTCCTTCCCCTCTGCCTTCAAACATGCCCATGTCTCTCCCATTCTAAAAAAACCCTCTCTTGACCCCACGTCACCTTCTAGTTATCGCCCCATATCCCTCCTACCATTCCTTTCCAAACTCCTTGAACGAGTTGTCTACATGCGCTGCTTCCAGTTACTCAACAACAACACTCTCTTCGACCCCCTCCAGTTTGGCTTCCATCCCCTACATTCCACGGAAACTGCCCTCTCAAAGGTCACCAATGACCTCCTGCTTGAAAAATCCAATGGCTTATAAACTATACTAATCCTCCTTGACCTCTCAGCTGCTTTCGGCACTGTGGACCACCCCCTTCACCTCAACACGCTATCTGACCTTGGCTTCAGACTCTGTCCTCTCCTGGTTCTCCTCTTACCTCTCCGGTCGTTCATTCTCAGTCTCTTTTGCAGGTTCCTCCTCCCCCTCCCATCCCCTTACTGTAGGGGTTCCCCAAGGTTCAGTGCTTGGTCCCCTTCTGTTCTCGATCTACACGCACTGCCTTGGTGACCTCATTCGCTCCCATGGCTTCAACTATCATCTCTATGCTGATGACACCCAGATCTACATCTCTGCCTCTGCTCTCTCCCCCTCTCTCCAGGCTCGCATCTCCTCCTGCCTTCAGGACATCTCCATCTGGATGTCTGTCCGCCACCTAAAACTCAACATGTCCAAGACTGAACTCCTTGTCTTCCCTCCCAAACCCTGCCCTCTCCCTGATTTTCCCATCTCTGTTGACGACACTACCATCCTTCCCGTCTCACAAGCCCACAACCTTGGTGTCATCCTCGACTCCGCTCTCATTCACCCCTCACATCCAAGCCGTCACCAAAAACCTGCCGGTCTCAGCTCCGCAACATCGCCAAGATCTGCCCTTTCCTCTCCATCCATACCGCTACCCTACTCGTTCAAGTTCTCATCCTATCCCGTCTGGACTACTGCATCAGCCTTCTCTCTGATCTCCCATCCTCGTGTCTCTCTCCACTTCAATCCATACTTCATGCTGCTGCCCGGATTGTCTTTATCCAGAAACTCTCTGGGCAGGTTACTCCCCTCCTCAAAAATCTCCAGTGGCTACCAATCAAGCTGCGCATCAGGCAGAAACTCCTCACCCTGGGCTTCAAGGTTCTCCATCACCTCGCCCCCTCCTACCTCACCTCCCCTCTCTTCTTCTACAGCCCACCCCACACCCTCCACTCCTCTGCCGCTAATCTCCTCCCTGTACCTCGTTCTCGCCTGTCCCGCCATCGACCCCCGGCCCACGTCATCCCCCGGGCCTGGAATGCCCTCCCTCTGCCCATCCACCAAGCTAGCTCTCTTCCTCCCTTCAAGGCCCTACTGAGAGCTCACCTCCTCCAGGAGGCCTTCCCAGACTAAGCCCCTTCCTTCCTCTCCCCCTCGTCCCCCTCTCGATCCCCCCATCTTACCTCCTTCTCTTCCCCACTGCACCTGTATATATGTATATATGTTTGCACATATTTATTACTCTATTTATTTATTTATTTTACTTGTACATATCTATTCTATTCATTTTATTTTGTTAGTATGTTTGGTTTTGTTCTCTATCTCCCCCTTTTAGACTGTGAGCCCACTGTTGGGTAGGGACTGTCTCTATGTGTTGCCAACTTGTACTTACCAAGCGCTTAGTACAGTACTCTGCACACAGTAAGTGCTCAATAAATGCGATTGATGATGATGATGATGATCTGTAAAATTGGGATGCAGTGCCTGTTCTTCCTCCTACTTAGAGTTCAAGCCCCAGGTTGGACAGGAACGTTTTAAAAAATTTGTGTTTGTTAAGTGCTTACACCATGCCAGACACTGTACTAAGCACTGGAGTAGATATAAGAAAATCAGGTTTGACAAAATCAATGTCCCACATGGGGCTTACTATCTTAATTCCCATTTTACACATGAGGTAATTAAGGCACAGAGAAGTTAAGTGATTTGCCCAAGGCCACACAGCAGACGAGTGGTGGAGCCAGAATTAGAACCCAAGTACTGGTAATTTGCAGGCCTGTGTTCTATCCACTAGGCCATGGAACTGTGTCTGACCTGTTTGTCTTGTGCTTAGAACAACTGTGTCTGACCCAAGTCCTTAGAACAACCAATCAGTGAATCAGTGGTGTTTATTGAGCACTTAATGCATGCAGAGCACTGTACTAAGTACTCAGAGAATATTAATCAATCAATCAGTTCTGTCTGTTGAACGTGTATCTATCCTAGTGCTTAGAACAGTGCTTGACACATAATTAACACTTAACGAATACCATAAAAAATCAATAGCATTTATTGAGCCCTTACTGCTTGTAGAACACTGAACCAAGCCATATTAAGTGCTGTACTAAGCATTAAGAGTACAATACATCAGAGGTGGTAGACACATTCCCTGCCCACAGCAAGCTTGCAATGTACAGAACAGTGCTTGGCGCATAATAAATGCTAAATGATTACCATTGTTATTATTATTATTATCATCATTAATTAAATACCCTGGAATTCACAGACATTGAGAATATTGTTTCCATTATGCTTTCTGACTAGAACTGCCCAAAGTAAATCCCTTTGATACCAAATGTCCTTTTCAAAGCTTCCTTCTCTTCCTTGTTCTTCAGGCTGTAGATCAGTGGGTTCAACTTGGGGATCAATACCATTTGAACATGGACACAACTTTCGTCTGATCCATTGAGTATCTGGATTTGGGCAGCGTATAAATGAATGCTGAAGACCCGTAGAATGGAGTAACTGTGGTCAAATGGGAGGCACAAGAGAAAGCTTTCCCATACCCCACAGACGATTTTATTCCAAGAATGGCCGACATAACATATAGGTAAGAAGCAATTATGATCGCCAATGTGGACAGAATTAGAAGGGCGGCTAAAGATGAGGGAATTATTTTAACAAGTGACGTGTCAGAACAGGAAAGCTTCAACAGTGGTGGGAAATCACAGAAAAAAATTATTGATCACATTGGGCCCACAGAAGAATAATCTGAATAAATTACTTGTAAATATGAAAGCAGTTAACAAACTTTCTAGGTGTGAGACCACTACCATAAGGAGACAGAATCTCTTAGACATAATTGTTGGGTAAGCCAGTGGTTTGCAGATGGCCACATATCGATCATAAGCCATCACGGCCAAGAGGAGGCACTCAGCAGGCCCAACAATACTAGCGATAAAGAACTGCACAGCACACCCCCATAGGAAATACTTTTCTTCTCGATTAGTGAGTTCTCAAGTAATTTTGGAGTGGCAGTTGAGGAGATACACATGTCTGTGAAGGATAAATGACTAAGGAAAAAATACATGGGGGTGTGGAGGTGGGAATGAATCCTGATTAACAAGATGATTCTACCGTTCCCCAACAGGGTGACAGCATAGGTTACTAGAAATAGCCCAAAAAGGATAACCTGAGCCACTGGATCACTTGTTAGTCCAAGAAGAATGAATTCCACCATAGCAGTCTGATTTATACCAGCCAATTATCAGCCATGTCTCCTTTGAGGAAAGAATCCTTCAAACTAAATTAGAATGCAGTAGCATGGAAGGAATCCAAAGTTCATAAGGAGGCTTCCACAATGAATAAAAACAAAACAGTGGAGAGGATTTAGCAGCAAGGAAGAAAATCCACAACTCGTAGGAACACTTCCAGAAAGAATAAAAGCAAAAAGATGGAGGAAACAGTAGCAAGAGCAGCATTAAAAGGAAAATAACTAGAAAAATATCAGTAAACAAGATAAAATTCCAATCAACCAATTAATCAGTGGTATGCACTGAACCCTCCCTGTGTGCAGATGATGTAATAATAATTATGGTATTCGTTAAGGACTTAATATGCACCAAACACTGTTCTAAGCACTGGGGTAGATACAAAGTAATCAGGTTGTTCCATGTGGAGCTCATGGTCTTCATCCTTATTTTACAGATGAGGTAACTGAGGCACAGAGAAGTTAAGTGACTTGTTCAAAGTCACCTTACTAAACACTTGGTAAAGCACAAAAGGGTAAATAGACACGCTCCCTACACTCAAAGCTGACCCCATCAAAATGCTCTGCTCCTTCATGACTCTCAGTCTCACTTTGCTCAGAGAATAAGGCATGATAAGGAGGTGTGGAATTGTGGGATTTAGTTAATGATGTGCTGATGGTTAAAGCATAACAGAAGAAGGCAAAGTAACTAAATAATTAAGTGACAATAGCTTCTATGAATACATTTCACTACTTAAAAGTACATTAAATTATATTAAACTCAAGTTTTCAAAAAAAAAAAAAGGTCCAAGGATAATATTTGACTTCAGAACTGTGCCTGCAGGGTCAGCTGAATAGGATGATCTCAGAACTGCAATCTTCATCTCCATAGAATTGGGGATGCTTTCTTTAGAAAAACAAAGAAGAAACCCACATGAACCACCTAGAGTCCATGTTCAGGCAAAAAAGATCAAGATAACTTGCTGTAAACACAATGGAGCATTGGCCATTGGGTAAATATTTAATCAGATTTACCAAAAGATTCCCCACCCATCTATAACTCAGTCAGCATTTCTGTACATCAGAGCTATTCCTGGATTAGTAATGGAGAAACCCCATCCACTGGATCAATTAGGCATCTTAAGCAATTAAAATAAGTCTAATAAATCAATTTCTGGGAAGCCTCCGAAATACTGACCCTATTTGATTCATAGCAAGGGAACCATCATCAGGAGCTCCAAGAGGATTGAAAAGGAACTACCCAGATGTGTGTATATTAGGTTCTGTGTTGCACTGTGACTGAATCCCAAAGGCATAATGGTATCCTCAGTGCTATTCTCAGAATAAGCAATAGAATCAATCAATCAATCAATCATATTTATTGAGCGCTTACTGTGTGCAGAGCACTTTATTAAGCGCTTGGGAAGTACAAGTTGGCAACATATAGAGACAGTCCATACCCAACAGTGGGCTCACAGTCTAGAAGGGGGAGACAGAGAAGAAAACCAAACATATTAACAAAATAAAATGATAGAATAGATATGTACAAGAAAAATAAATAAATAAATAGAGTAATAAATATGTACAAACATATATACATATACACAGGTGCTGTGGGGAAGGGAAAGAGGTAAGACGGGGGAGATGGAGGGGGGAAAAGGGGGAGAGGGAGGAGGGGGCTCCGTATAGGAAGGCCTCCTGGAGGAGGTGTCTCTCAGTAGGGTCTTGAAGGGAGGAAGAGAGCTAGCTTGGTGGCTGTGTGGAAGGAGGGCATTCCAGGCCAAGGGGATAACGTGGGCCGGAGGTCGACCGTGGGACAGGTGAGAACGAGGCACGGTGGGGAGATTAGTGGCAGAGGAGCGGAGGGTGTGGGCTGGGCTGTAGAAGGAGAGAAGGGAGGTGAGGTAGGAGGGCGCGAGGTGATGGAGAGTCTTGAAGCCGAGGGTGAGGAGTTTCTGCCTGATGCACAGATTGATTGGTAACCACTGGAGATTTTTGAGAAGGGGAGTAACATGCCCAGAGCGTTTCTGGACAAAGACAATCCGGGCAGCGGCGTTTGAAGTGGATTGAAGTGGGGAGAGACACGAGGATGGGAGGTCAGAGAGGAGGCTGATGCAGTAGTTCAGACGGGATAGGATGAGAGCTTGAATGAAGCTAGATAGATAGATAGAATGAATTCCCTTCATCCCTTCATTCCCTTTATTTCCTTCACAGAAGTGATGGGAAAAAAGAATCCCTCAAACCTTATGATATTTTTAACTGGTTACCAAGAAGATTTTTTGCAGAGGATACCAGAGAGGAAAGGATACTTCTCTTTCGGATAGAAAGTTAGCACCTATTGAATTAAATTTAGGTCCTGGGGAGGCTGCTCGCTGTTTGTATTTGTGTTTGTGATGTGCCTCATTTGCTCTTATTGGGTTATTTCAGACGGTTGCTTGGTTATTTTGTTGGCTTTTGTGAGCTGAACCTTTCTATATGTGGGGCTTCTCCCAACCTAGATTGCAACGTCACTGAAGACGGCACTACCATCCTTCATGTCTCACAAGACTGCAACATTCGTGTCATCCTCGACTTCGCTCTCTCATTCACCCCACACATCCAATCTGTCACCAAAACCTGCCGGTCTCACCTCCCCAACATTGCCAAGATCTGCCCTTTCCTCTCCATCCAATCCGCTACCTTGCTGGTTCAATCTTCTAGACTGTGTGTCCACTGTTGGGTAGGGACCGTCTCTATATGCTGCCAAGTTGTACTTCCCAAGCGCTTAGTACAGTACTCTGCACACAGTAAGCGCTCAATAAATGTGATTGAATGAATGAATGAATCTCTCATCTGACCCCTACTGGATTACTGCATCAGCCTCCTCTCTGATCTCCCATCCTCCTGTTTCACTCTACTTCAGTCTATACTTCACTCTCTTGCCCTGATTATCTTTGTTCAGAAGTGCTCTGGGCATTTTCCTCCCCTCCTCAAAAATCTCCAGTGGCTGCCTGTCAACCTACAAATCAAGCAAAAGCTCCTCACCCTCGGTTTCAAGGCTCTCCATCACCTCGCCCCCGCCTATCTCACCTCCCTTCTTTTCTTCTACAGCCCAGGCTGCACCCTCTGCTCCTCTACCGCTAACCTCCTCACTGTACCTCGTTGTCGCCTGTCCCGCCGTCGACCCCCGGCCCACGCCCTTCCCCTGGCCCAGAATGCCCTCCCTCCACACATCCGCCAAGCTAGCTCTCTTCCTCCCTTCAAAGCCTTACTGAGAGTTCACCTCCTCCAGGAGGCCTTCCCAAACTGAGACCCCTTTTTTCTCTCCTCCCCATCCCCCAACCCTACCTCTTTCCCCTTCCCACAGCATTTGAATATATTTGTACAGATTTATCACTCTATTTATTTTACTTGTACATATTTACTATTCTATTCATCTTGTTAACGATGTGCATATAGCTATAATTCTATTTTTTCTGACGATTTTGACACCTGTCTACATGTTTTGTTTTGTTGTCTATCTCCCCTTCTAGACTGTGAGCCCGTTGTTGTGTAGGGACCGTTTCTCAAGATCACAGAGCAGCCCTTCTCACCTTGTACAGCCGAGCCTGCACACTCCTCTTCTGGTGCTAACCTTCTCAACGTGCCTCGATCTCGCCTATCCCACCTTTGACCCATGGCCCACGTCCTACCTCTGTCCCGTAACGCAGTCCCTCCTCAAATCCTCCAAAAGATCACTCTTTCCCCCCTTAAAGCCCTACTGTTGGCTCAACTCCTCCAAGATGCCTTCCCAGACTAAACCTCCTTTTCCTCAGCTCCCCCTTCCATCTGCATCACCTCAACTCACTCCCTTTGCTCTCCCCCCTCCCTACCACACAGCACTCACGTATTTATGTATATATGCATAATTCTATTTATGCCTGTATACTTGTATTGATGTGTACGTATCTGTAATTTTATTTATTTACACTGATGCCTGTTTACCCTCTTTTGCCCTACCTCCTTCTCCTCCCCACAGCACTTGTATGCATTTGTACAGATTTATTACTCTATTTACTTTACTTGCACATATATACTACTCTATTTTGTTAATGAGGTCCATATAGCTATAATTCTATTTATTCTGATGGCTTTGACACCTGTCTACATGTTTTGTTTTGTTGTCTGTCTCTCCCTTCTTGACTGTGAGCCCGTTGTTGGGTAGGGACTGCATCTTTATGTTGCCGACTTGTATTTCCCAAGGGCTTAGTACAGTGCTCTGCACACAGTAAGCGCTCAATAAATACGATTGAATGAATAAATATCTCTTATTTCCGGCACCTGCTCTTCTATTTATTTCCAATTTTTTTGGTTCCCCGAGGCCTGTAACTAATCTGACTCTCACTGTGGATTTTATCAGCTTTGCCTCCAGGTTCAGTGGAATTGAATTACCTCAGCAATGCATAGGTCAACTTACTAAAATCGTGGATACTCTGTTGAAATAAATGAGAAACCCATGGACAACCACGTATAGTCCCTGCCCTGGTTAACATGACTAGGCAACTAGCAATAAACACAATGGGAACATTGACCTTTAAATTCATCCCCCTAACTACTCTATCTCCCGAATCATTGCAAGGTGGCATGAAATAGTGGACAGAGCATGAGGGCCTGAAAGTCAGAAGGTCATGGGTTCTAATCTCAGCCCATCACTTGTCAGCTGTGTGACTTTGGGCAAATCACTTCACTAACCTATGCCTCAGTTACCTCATCTGTAAAATGAGGAGTGATACTGTGAACCCTCCGTGGAAGAAGGACTGTATCCAACCTGATTTGCTTGTATCCACCACAGCACCTAGTACAGTGCCTGACATGTGGTAAGTGCTTAACAAATACCATTATTATTATTGTTTCACCAAAGCTCCAGGAGGATTAAAAGAGAAGCACCAAAACATGGGTATATGAGGTTCTGTGTTGTATAGGAACTGAATTCCAAAAGCATAATGATGTCCTCAATGTTGTTTTCAGAATAAACAATAAAATGAATAACCTTTTAATACCTAACAATCAAAACCCTCAATACCACCTATAATTACCTTCTGGAAAGAAGAGGACGGAACTCCAGATGGTTTGTAACTGGACTGAAGACCCACTTGTATTTCGTTTGACATATTTGGGGGTTGGACTGTCTGAAGCTCAGCTGTATTCCCAGTGCCACCTGAGTCACAAGTATACAAAATCCCTGTAGATTTTAGAAGATCTGGGAATGATGTAAGTTAAATTTTGTGTTTATTTGGCTTGCCTTCATTTGATTGCCCTTTTCTTTAGGCCTGAAATCAAAAGTCATTTAGAGAATTTAATGTTGGGGTCTTTATCAGATGACTTTATATTAATTTATTGTTCGGGTAAGGTAAGGAAGCAAAATGCATTAGAGTGGGCTGCCCAGGTGGATTTTGGTGGATAATGTAATTGGGGATACAGCCGGCTAGTGCCTTTCTAAACTATCTTACATTCCTGCATGTAGGAGAGATGAGGGAAGTACATATTTAAGTGGACAAAGGACCCCTCTCCTTTTAATCCCCTTTAATTATCAAACCAGAGTGAGCTGCCAGAAGAGTTTGGGATTGTTTCTTGCCCAGGTGGGTAACCCAGACTGGATGGAAGGACATGGAAGGAGAGAGAAGGAAGCCACTTCTCCCATCACACGCTGGGGTTATCTTGCAAGCATTTCCCTTACCTCAGGAAAACAAAATATGCTCCATTGCGTGTGGCCAACACAGAGGCCTGTTTCAGGTATAATGTCAGAGTGAGTGAAGGGAAAGGTGGAGAAGGGAAGAATATTAAAGGAGCTCCATTGTGGAATGAGTACATTTTGGACACGTGTCATGTGGGTTTCATTTATATCAGTTCAATTACGAGTTCCCCAAGAAAACCAGAGTGCCTAAAGACTGCTAAAATCCAAACAAAAGGCTAAGTAAAGTCCCAAATTGTCACAGTATCTCAGTGACATGTGAAGCATCAGGGGTTAAGGGGAGGACTTAAAAGGAACTGGGGTCAGAAAGTGATCTGGACCACTTCCATAAATATCAATTTGTTGCCATAGATTATTAATGTTTCCTCCCGCAGATTCTGATTGGAAAGCAATATTTAACACACTTTCCTCTGGACAACAGCATCAAATTCTATTTAAAAAACATTTGATTATAAGGGGAAACAACTGAAATTAAATAAATAAATTATAAAAAAAATGATATCTTAGAGATATGTGCTTAAGCAGGATAGGGAGATTTGACAGCCAGCAGTCAGAGCAATCTTTTTGCTCCGTGATATACGGAAAAAGTATGTCTTCCCAGTCGATTTTAATTGTTGGTTTTCACTTGGTAATTAGCCCTTCGGCAACCCTGTGGCACTCCCAGGCATGTGAACACTCCATTTGTAACAGTACCATATCGAAACATCACCAACGATAGTATTTATTGAGCGCCTATTTTCTGCTGAGTGTTTTATTAAGCGCTTGGGAGAGTACAATGCAACAAAGTTGGTAGACAGCTTCCTTGCCCACATTAAACAGAATTGTCATAGGCTCTTGTAATTTCAATTTTTAATGAGCCAATCATTGTAATTCTCTGGTCTTGAAGATATATTTGTATGGCTGGTTGACATGAGGTTCAGTACATAGTACAATTCTTAACCACTGATGGTTTCATCTCCAACTCAGACTTATGTCATGAAAACATTTACAGTACACTAAATTCTGTAATTAAAGCATGATTCATGCCCCTAGACTACTACAAGCTATGTTGGTATTCCTTCTTATTATTCTCAGTATTGTAGAAATGGCAGTGGTGATGAAAAAGGAAAGAAGATCCATTATTCTGGATAATATTCAATGTCATTAAAATATGGCTTTTTCTAAGATTTGATTTCTTTAATCCAAACCGTCATCATGATTAAGAAAACCTATGAATCACCTTTCCCAGGGCCTCCTTAACATCCTTGTTCCTCAGGCTGTAGATCAGCAGGTTCAACATGGGGATTATAATGGTGTTGATCACAGACACCACTTGGTTCTGATGGATTGAGTAACTGGAATTGGGCAACACATATATGAAAGTGATGGTCCCGTAGTACAGAGTGAGTGGGAGGTACAAGTGGAGAAAGCTTTGTGTCTCCCTTCCCTTGAGTTCATTCTCAGGATTGTCAAGACGATGCATACATAAGAAATGACTATGACAAGCATGGTCACCGCTATTATTGACCCCGAGGAGACAGAAGGGATGATTTTAATATCTGAAATGTCCGAACAAGAAAGCTTCAACAGTGGAGCAAAGTCACAGAAAAAGTGGTTTATCTGATTAGGCCCACAGAAATATACATTTAAGAAGCAACTGGTAAACGTCCAACCATTCACACGGCCACCAATGTAGGAAGCAACTACGAGCAGGATGCAAACTTTGTCAGACCTTTTGCCCGAGTAGAGCAGTGGGCTACAGACAGCCACGTATCGGTCGTAAGCCATAGCTGCCAGCAAGAAGCACTCGGTCGTCCCAAAAGTCACCACAGAACACAGCTGAGCAATACAACCGGCCAAAGGTATGGTGTGGAGATCAGTCAAGAAGTTTCCAAGCATTACTGGTGTTACACAGGAGGAATACTCAATATCAACAGCAGCCAAATGGCTGAGGAAGAAGTACACTGGGGTATAAAGTTTGGTATTGACCCTAATTAACATGATGATGCTGAGATTTCCCATTAAAGTCACAACATAGATCCCCAGGAATATCACAGAGAAGACAGCCTGAAGGGAGGCATCACCTGTTAACCCCAAAGGAATTAATTCCGTTAAGGTGCTGTGTTTTCTGCCACCCATGAGGTATTCTAGAAATAGTTTATGTTGAGACAAAAGGGGACCTCAATTCAGGGAGAGATCAACAAGGCAAATATTGAACTGTTTCCCTTGACGATTCCTACTGATTTAAAAGTTGTGCTTGTCAGACTCAGGGAGGCACATGTGGAATATTTTTCTCTGTTCCACAGAGATCATGCAGGTACTCTGAAGAGGTCTGAAAACAGAAAAAAAAATTAAATTTCATATTGCAATATTGAAACTAAAAGTCATTAGTTTTTTTCTGTCCACAAATTTTAAATTGTTTGCTTTTTTATAAGGCATTTATTAAGGGCTTACTATGGGCAAAGCACTGTTCTAAGCGCTGGGGAGGATACAAGGTGATCAGGGTGTTTCATGTGGGGCTCCCAGTCTTCATCCCCATTATACAGATCAGGGAACTGAGGCACAGAGAAGTGAAGTGACTTTCTCAAAGTCACACAGCTGACAACTGGCAGAGTCTGGATTTGAACCCATGACCTCTGACTCCCAAGCCCGGGCTCTTTCCACTGAGCCACGCTACTTCCCTTGGATAAATCAATCAAGCAATCAATGGTATTTATTGAACTCCGTGTGCATAGAAATATAATAAGCATTTCAGGAAAATACCAAAGAATACAGTCTGCAGAGGGAGACAGCTATTAAAATAAGTTACAGACAGTAAAAATAATTAATTTAAGGGTATTCACATAGGTGCTTCAGGGCTAAAGTATCAATGTGATTAATTTAATTTAATTATGAGGTATGACTCCAAATACATATTAAAGAGAATTAATAGACGTAATTTACTTCCCACCCCTTTCATTCATTCAGTCAGTCAGTCAATCATATTTATTGACCTCTTACTATGTGCAGAGCACTGTGCTAAGAAACGGGAGAGTAGATTACAGCAATGAACACATTCCCCCACCAAAGAGAGCCCACAGTTTAGAGGGGGAGACAGACATTAATATAAGCAGTGTGGCTCAGTGGAAAGAGCCTAGGGAGTCAGAGGTCATGGGTTCTAATCCCGAATCTGCCATTTGTCAGCTGTGTGACTTTGGGCAAGTCACTTAATTTCTATGTGACTCAGTTACCTCATCTGTAAAATGAGGATGAAGGCTGTAAACCCTATGTGGGACAACCTGATCACCTCGTATCCACCCCAGCACTTAGAAGTGCTTAACAAATGTCATCATTATTATAAACACTTAGTGCAGTGCTCTGCACACAGTAAGCGCTCAATAAATACGATTCAATGAAGAAATAAATAAATTACAGATGTGCACATAAGCGCTGTTAGGTTGGGGGTGGGGGAGGTATTCCCTTATTGCTCCTTGACTTGCTCCCTTATTTGTTTGATGCGGAGGTGAATGGGAAGCCACTGACATTTCCTGCAGAGTGGGAAAATATGGTCTGAATGTTTTTGTAAGAAAATGATCCAGACTGCAGGATGAAGTTGGTCTGGAGTTGAGAGAGACAGGAGACCGGGACGTCAGCAAGGAGGGTGATACTATAATCAGAATGGGATAGGTTAAATTCTTGGATTAAAATGGTAACGGTTTGGATGGAGAGGAAAGTCTCCGCTTCTCAGAAGAAAGAGGACCGAAGACTGAAACCCTTGTGGTGGTGATGGTATTCGTTAAGGGCTTACTATGTGCCAAGCACTGTTCTAAGTACTGGGGTAGATACAAGGTAATCAGGCTGTCCCACATGGGGCTCAGAGTCTTTTTACAGATGAGATAACTGAGGCACAGAGAAGTTAAGTGACTTGCCCAAAATCACACAGCTGACAAGTGGCAGAGTCGGGATTAGAACCCATGACCTCTGACTTACGAGCCCGGACTCTTTCCACTAAGCCTCACTGCTTCTCAGACACATGAATACAGAGTCATAACTGTAAGGATAGTTGGATGGAGGATTGATGAATCAGAGGCAGACAATATGCCCCTTCAGACAATAATTACTTATGGATGGGCTAGTCATAATAAATAATAATGATGGCATTTGTTAAGCAATTACTATGTGCAGAGCACTGTTCTTAGCGCTGGGGAAGATACAACGTGATCAGGTTGTCCCAACTGGGGCTCACAGTCTTAATCCCCATTTTACAGATGAGGGAACTGAGGCACAGAGAGTTAGGTGACTTGTCCAAAGTTACACAGCTGACAATTGGCAGAGCTGGAATTTGAACCCATGACTGCTGACTTCCAAGCCCATGCTCTTTCCGTTGAGCCATGCTGCTTCTCAATGCAAGTCAGGCTTGGCTTTAAGTTACCAGTTGCTTAGTGTGTATTATCCCTTGGCCAGTTCTCAAGGTATAACAATTTTAATAATTTTCTTTTACACACTTTTAGCATATTCATTTGTTCCGCAAATTATTAACGTTCACATTTTATAAGGTTAATGCAGTATACAAGCCCTTCCCTGAGAAAAGTATTTTGTCCACATTGGCAATTTCTTTCGTTTACTAGTAATACACGAATCAACCAAGAGGGTTGGACATTTCTGAATTCTTCTAAATTTTGCCCTTTCCCTCACTAGGACTGGGTGCTTTGAAGGTGGAGGTTTCTTCCCCCCCGCCCCATGTGAATTGGACTGTATCCAACCTGATTTAACCCCAGGGCTTTGTATAGTGTTTGGCACCTAGTATGCACTTAATAAATACCACCATTATCATTATTATTAGGTCTTAGACCCCGTCAATTGGCTGGCTTCTGTGACTGCTTCCCAATTTGGTTAGTGGCATGCCAGATTAACCATCCAAGTCTACAAGCTGTTGGACTGCATTTTTTCGGTGACTTTCCAATTTATTCAAGTGACATATTGGACTAAGAAGTGTTATTGCTTGATCTCTGGCCCCAGTCATCTTTTTCAAGAGAGGTACTGAAATGTGAGCAGGATGATATCTCTTGTGGGTAGAATCCTTAATGAATAAATTACTGAACTATATCAGTGGTGTGGGGCTGAGGGTGGGGTACTAATCAAGTGCTTACAGGGTACAGATGGAAGTGCATAGGTGATGCAGAAAGAAGAGGGAGTGAGAGGAAATGGGGCCTTGGTTAGCGAAGGCCTCTTGGAGAACAAGGATTTTAACAAAGTTTTGAAGGTGGGAACGGTAGTGGGCTGGCATATACAGGAGTGAGGGAGTTCTAGGTCAAAAGGGAGAAATGGGAAACGGGCAAGGAGTGAGATAGAAGAAATTGAGACACAGTGAGCCAGCTGTCTCTACGGGAGAAAAGTGTACAGGCTCAGCTGTGGTAGGAAATCAGTGAGGTTGAGAAGCTGGAGGCAAGCTGTTTGAATGCTTTAGAGGCAACGGTAAGGAGTTTCTGTTTGATATGAAGGTGGATGAGTAACCATTAGAGGTTCTTGAAGAATATGGGGAGGCATGGACTCTCATTTTCTTCAGAAAATTATCCTAGTAGCAGAGGAAAATATGGACTGTAGTGGGGAGAAACAGGAGGCGGGGAGGTCAATGAGGAGGCTAATGCAGTAGTCAATGCAGGGTATGATAAGTGCTTGGATCAATGTAATAGCAGCTTGGATGGGAGAGGGAAGGATGGATTATAGGGATTTTGTGAAGGCAGAGCTGATAGGCTGAATATATACATTGAATGAGAGAGATGAGTTGAGGATAATGCCAAGATTATGGGAGGGTGAGATCAGGAGGATAGTGGCATTATCTACAGTAATGGGAAGGACAGGGTTTGAGTGGGAAGATGAGGAGATCTATTTTGGACAGCTTTAGTTTGAGGTAATAATAATAATGACGATGGCATTTATTGAGCGCATACTATATGCAAAGCACTGTTCTAAGGGCTGGGGAGGTTACAAGGTGATCAGGTTGTCCCACGGAGAGCTCACAGCCTTAATCCCCATTTTACAGACGAGGTAACCGAAGCACAGATAAGTTAAGTGACTTGCCCAAAGTCACACAGCAGACAAGTGGCAGCATCAGGATTTGAACCTATGACCTGTGCTTCTGACCCCATTCCCTCTCACCTCATAAAATCTCTCGCTTCATCCCTTCTCCCCTCCTTAACTTCCATCTTCAACCGCTCACTCTCCACTGGTTCCTTCCCCTCTGCCTTCAAACATGCCCATGTCTCTCCCATCCTAAAAAACCCTCTCTTGACCCCACCTCACCTTCTATTTATCGCCCCATATCCCTCCTACCATTCCTTTCCAAACTCCTTGAACGAGTTGTCTACACGCGCTGCCTAGAATTCCTCAACAAAAACTCTCTCCTCGACCCCCTCCAGTCTGGCTTCCGTCCCCTACATTCCACGGAAACTGCCCTCTCAAAGGTCACCAATGACCTCCTGCTTGCCAGATCCAACGGCACATACTCTGTCCTAATCCTCCTCGACCTCTCAGCTGCCTTCGACACTGTAGACCACCCCCTTCTCCTCAACACGCTATCTCACCTTGGCTTCACAGACTGCGTCCTCTCCTGGTTCTCCTCTTACCTCTCCGGTCGTTCATTCTCAGTCTCTTTTGCAGGCTCCTCCTCCTCCTCCTATCCTCTTACTGTGGGGGTTCCCCAAGGTTCAGTGTTTGGTCCCCTTCTGTTCTCGATCTACACGCACTCCCTTGGTGACCTCATTCGCTCCCACGGCTTCAACTATCATCTCTACGCTGATGACACCCAGATCTACATCTCTGCCCCTGCTCTCTCCCCCTCTCTCCAGGCTCGCATCTCCTCCTGCCTTCAGGACATCTTCATCTGGATGTCTGCCCGCCACCTAAAGCTCAACATGTCGAAGACTGAACTCCTTGTCTTCCCTCCCAAACCTTGCCCTCTCCCTGACTTTCCCATCTCTGTTGCCGGCACTACCATCCTTCCCGTCTCACAAGCCCGCATCCTTGGTGTCATTCTCGACTCCGCTCTCTCATTCACCCCTCACATCCAAGCCGTCACCAAAACCTGCCGGTCTCAGCCCCGCAACATTGCCAAGATCCGCCCTTTCCTCTCCATCCATACTGCTACCCTACTCATTCAAGGTCTCATCCTATCCCATCTGGACTACTGCATCAACCTTCTCTCTGATCTCCCATCCTCGTGTCTCTCTCCACTTCAATCCATACTTCATGCTGCTGCCCGGATTATCTTTGTCCAGAAACGCTCTGGGCATATTACTCCCCTCCTCAATAATCTCCAGTGGCTACCAATCAATCTGCGCATCAGGCAGAAACTCCTCACCCTGGGCTTCAAGGCTGTTCATCACCTTGCCCCCTCCTACCTCACCTCCCTTCTCTCCTTCTACAGGCCACCCCGCACCCTCCGCTCCTCCGCTGCTAATCTCCTCACCGTACCTCGTTCTTGCCTGTCCCGCCATCGACCCCCGGCCCACGTCATCCCCCGGGCCTGGAATGCCCTTCCTCTGTCCATCCGCCAAGCTAGCTCTCTTCCTCCCTTCAAGGCCCTACTGAGAGCTCACCTCCTCCAGGAGGCCTTCCCAGACTGAGCCCCTTCCTTCCTCTCCCCCTCGTCCCCCTCTCCATTCCCCCCAACTTACCTCTTTCCCTTCCCCACAGCACCTGTATATATGTATATATGTTTGTACATATTTATTACTCTATTCATTTATTTATTTATTTTATTTGTACGTATCTATTCTATTTATTTTATTTTGTTTGTATGTTTGGTTTTGTTCTCTGTCTCCCCCTTTTAGACTGTGAGCCCACTGTTGGGTAGGGACTGTCTCTGTATGTTTCCAATTTGTATTTCCCAAGCGCTTAGTACAGTGCTCTGCACACAGTAAGTGCTCAATAAATACGATCGATGATGATGACCTCCGACTCCAAAGCCTTTCCACTGAGCCACGCTGCTGGATGACATCCAGGTAGAGATGTCCTGAAGGCAGAAGGAAATGTGAGGTGGCAGAGAAGACAGAGGTCAGGTCTAGAGAGATAAATTTGGGAATCATCCTCCTAAAATGATAGTTGAAGCCATGGGAGCGAATGAGTTCTCCAAGGGTGGGAGTGTAGGTGGAGAATAGAAGGGGACCTAAAACTGAGCCTAGAGGTCCCCCACTATTACGGGGTGGGAGGCAGAGAAGGACCCTACAACAGAATATGAGAAGGGCATGTCAGATTAAATAATCCAAATTTCTTTTGGCCTATTCTCCCAGGCCCAAATTCCAAATTCTTATTCAGGGTCGTACTAGACATTACTAAATATTCAGACCGGAGAAACATAAACATTTAGTTTAACGCTCAGAAAGAGCCAGACGGGAAAACCGAACCAGACCTAAATGATCACCCATCCCAAAATACCCACGCTTCTGTTAAATCATGAACTTCTGTGTTCTTACAGAATAAGTAGGCCATGTTAGAGGGTGTACTCACAACTCACTCAGGGTAGGCTTTTCCTCAAGACTCCCAGCATGGCTCAGCAGTCGGATGGGCAGAGGGAAGAAAGCCAACCTGAGCCCGCCACATTCTGTCCTCAGGATAAATGCCTCCACCCATCCTGATTGGCTCTCACTCCCAGATGGTTCTGACATGTGCAAACCTTTGCCTTTGGGAAACATAGTTCCCAGGTTAATGTCCTACTTCCCTTCATCCTTTGATCTTAACAATGCCTCCAAAGGACTAACTAGTTAAAATAATGCTTTGGGAGTGTTGGTTTAGAGGTATTTGGGGATCTCCCTGAGGGCTTCCACTCTACTGTCAGATTTCTAGCAGACCTTTGGACAATTGCTTTTTGCCTCTTTTCAGCTTCACATCACTTAGGTACGGTCACCCATCGTCCGGGGAAAGGTTCGTTCATTGATCGGCGAGGCAAGAGAGAGAGAGAGAGAGGTGGGGGGGGGGGGGGGCGGGGACGGAAAGCCTGAGTTTTATATAAAATTTATTCCGCGAGGCGAATTGAATTTATGTAATTGTTTAGGCGCAATGGATTGAACTTCCCATTTGGGAGGAATATAATCAGTTAGCAATATTAGAGCTTCCCTACACAGGAGGAAAACAATCATACATTAATTGCGCGTGGGTGAGGCGGATAGCTCTCACCCCTGTGCACTTCCCACATGGGAAGAATTCATTACATTACCCGCGCACGTGGTGGGTGACTAGCTCTCACCATGTGCTCTCCGTACATGGGAGGAATCCATTCATGATTCATTCATTCATTCAATTGCATTTATTGAGCGCTTACAGTGTGCAGAGCACTGTACTAAGCGCTTGGGAAGTACAAGTTGACAACATATAGAGACGGTCCCCACCCAACAGTGTTATCACAGTCTAGAAGGGGGATGGATTTCCATAAGCAGCGGGGCACCTGGGTCCTACCCACGAGACACTCACCCGTCCCCCAGCCCTTGCCTCAGTGTGTTGGTTCTGGTTGCAGAGTGGGCGTCTGGCCTTCTGGGCGGAGTGAGACACGTGGGCTGCAGCTGCTGCAGTGGCTGCTCCTTCTGCTGCTGCGTGTCCTGGTGTTCTGACCCCGAGGTCAGAGGCTACAGGTATTTATTGCCTGTGCCCCTAGGCCATTCCAGCTTCCGGCCTCAGTCTATCCAGTCTCTGCCCTCTCCCCTCCTTCATACCTAATTTGATTGGCACGGGGGCGAGGGACACCTTCTGTATTCCCGGCTTGGTCTGTCAATCTAGCAGATTTGGTCGTGGGGGTGGTATCCCACCCTCACTTCCGAGTTCCGCCTGCTGGCTCAGGTGGTCACGAGATAGCTTTTGACCTTGAGATGGCCAGTACCCCAGGGTCACCTCGGGACAGGTACTTATCTGTAAATTATTGATTTACGTTAATACCTGTCTCCCCAGCTACAGAGTAAGCTTCTTTCTGGCAGAGACTGTGTCTACCAACTCTGCTGTATAGTACTCTCCCAAGTGTTTATCATCAGCATCACCTTCCTTTCTGCCTTCCCTACCTCCTGAGTCTCCCCACCCCAGTTCATACTTTACTCTGTTGCCCAGATTATCTTTCTACAGAAGTGTTCAGGGCACGTCACCCCTTCTTCTCAAAATTCTCCAGTGATTGCCTATCCTCCTCCATATTAAACAAACACTCCTCACAATTGGCTTTAGAGCTCTCCATCACCTCGTCCCCTCCTTCCTCACCTCCCTTCTCCCCTTATACTTCCCAGCCCATGCACTCCGCTTCTCTGGCGCTAACCTTCTCACTGTGCCTCCATCTCTCCTGTCTGGCCACTGATTCCTGGCTCACACCCTTCTTCTGACCTGGAACGTCCTTTCTTCTCAAATCCACCAGACAATCACTCTCCCCCCACCTGTTCAAAGCCCTCTTGAAGACACAACTCTTCCAGGAGGCCTTCCCAGAATAGGCCCCACTTTTCCTCAGCTCCCACTTCCTTCAGCGTCACCCTGACTCTCTCCCTTTGTGCTTCCCACCTCTCCCCGCCCCACAGCACTCTGGTATACATCCACAGTTCTATTTATTTACATCAATGCCTGTTTACTTGTATCAATATCTACCTTCCCCTCTCTAGACTGTGAGCCCATTGTTGATAGGGATGGCCTCTATTTGTTGTATTTTTATTTCCAAGTGCTTAGTACAGTGATCTGCACACATCAAGTGCTGAATAAATGCAATTGAATGAATAAAAGTGTTTAGTACAGTGTTCCTCACACGGTAAGCACTAAATAAATGCCATTGATTGATTGAGTGAGTGATTAATGAGTCTCACAGAGTAAGAAGGAGGGAGAGTAGGTAGCTCATTACCATTTTGCAAAACAGGAAACTGAAGCAAAGGGAAGTGAGAGTCCTTGTCCAAGATCACACAGGAGACAAGGGACAAATCCAGGTTTTCTGACTCCCAGAACCGTGCTCTGTACACCTGGACAAGACTGAACAGAGACTCAGCTTCAGTTTACCAGTTGAACATTTCGACTAATCAGCAGTTTGAAGGGACATTTTTATAAAAGCTCCAAATAATAATAACATTGGCAATTATAAAATGATAACTATGTGCCAAGCACTGTATTAAGTGCTGATGTTGATAGAAGAGAATCAAATTATACCCAGTCCCTGTTCCACCTGGAGCTTATAATATATGTCAGGGAGAGAATGGGTATTAAATCCCCATTTTACAGATGAGAGAATCGAGGTACTGGGAATTTAAGTGACTTATCCGGGATCCCACAGCCGGAAATTGCAGAGCCAAGATTAAAACCTATGCCCTCTGACTCCCAGGCCCAAGGTCTACCTAGTAGGTGACACTACTTCTCCCCTTTCCTGCATTCTGCCCAGACTAGGAGTTGAGATTAATAAAACCTGCAATGGTCTTTTCAAGAGTGGAACTTGATTACCGTGATTTCCCATCCACAGACCACCCAAAGCAGTGGACCAAAAATTAATAAGAAGGCTTGAATATGTTTTTCATGAAAGAGTAGATTTTTTTAAAATAGCTATAAAACTAATTCCAAAGTTTATCAAAATTTGAACAGAAATTCCGATATACAATAGTTTTTTTTTTCTTCTCTGAGAAAGCTAACTCTACTATGCTGGGTAGCAGCGGCATGGGAGAGAGTGGAGGGCAGAGACTCAGGTTGACTCAAGTTTATTTTTTATATATTTTGATTTTCTTTTTATGACATTTGTTGGAAGCCATCGTATTAAGTGCTGAGGTAAACGCACAATAACCTGTCCTACATGATGCCATAGTCTGCATTCCAAGTTTACACATGAGGTAACTGAGGCACGGAAAAATTAAGTGACTTTCCCAAGGACATATAACAGATAAGTGGTTGGACCTGGGATTAGAACCCAGGTTTTATGACTCCCAGGCCCATATTCTTTCCATTAGGCCACGCCACTTCCCAACATGGTCGAAAGGCAGTGTTAATCCAAGAAAAACGAATTTTATGGCATCGGAATTTTAGTACAGAGAAGCAGCGTGGCTTAGTGGAAAGAGCACGGGCTTGGGAGCTCGAGGTCATGGGTGCTAATCCTGCCTCTGCCACTTGTCAGCTGTGTGACTTCGGGCAAATCACAACTTCTCTGTGCCTCAGTTCTCTCATCTGTAAAATGGGGATTAACACTGTGAGCCCCTCGTGGGACAACCTTGATTACCTTGTATTCCCCCAGTGCTTAGAACAGTGCTTGGCACATAGTAACTGCTTAACAAATACCAACATTATTATTATTATTACAGAGCACATTCCTGAGACATAAATGTGAATTATAATGACTGCTTTTGTAACTAAAATGATATTTTTCTATGAGTTGTTCCCAGTGTTATATTTCTTTCAAACTCACAGTTAGAATGCATCAACGAACAAGCACGTACTTTTTTCTGACAGTCCTTGAATCATCAATAGCTTATCCCAAATTTTATTTACAGATAATTATTCATACTTGTGCATTATCTTTATCGCTGCCCCTTTCACATCCTTGTTCCTCAGAGTATCGCTTAGGGAGTTCATCAGGGGGATCACCACTGTGTAGAACAGAGACATAACTTTATTCTGCTCCAAGTAGTGGCTGGAGCTGGGCTGCATGTATGTGAACGGGACGGTTCCATAGAATAGAATAATGTCCGTCAGGTGGGAGGTGCAAGTAGAGAAAGCTTTATGTCTCCCGTCACTTGCCTGGATCCTCATGATGGCACAGAGGATGTATACATAAGAGATGATTATCGTGGGGACGTTGCTAAATATTATGATGGCAGCAGAGACGGAAGAAATGATTTGAACCAGGTAAACATCAGAGCAGGCAAGTTCCACTAAGGGAGGGAAATCACAGAAATAATGATTGATTTCTTTGGATCTATAGAAGGTTAAACTAAACACACAAATGGTAAATAGCACACTATTTAAACAACCCCCGACATAGGAGGTAGCTATGAACTGGACACAGACTTTATTGGACATAGAGACGGTATAGAGCAGGGGATGGCAGATGGCCACAAAATGCTCATATGCCATCATAGCCAGTAAGATGCCCTCTGAGGTCCCAAAGACAAAGACAGAACAGAGCTGGATAACACAGCCAGCAAAGGATATTGTGTCTCTCTCCACTAAGAAGATCTTCAGCATCTTTGGTGTGACAGTTGATGAATAACAAAAATCGATGAAAGCCAAATGTCTCAGAAAATGGTACACTGGGGTGTGAAGTTGGGAAGTGGCCCTGATTAACATGATAATGCTGAGATTACCAATTACCGTGACAACATAAACCACGGGAACCAATGTGAAGAGGAAGATCCAGAAGACAGGATCGTCCTTTAATCCCAAAATAACAAACTCTCTAATAGACGTGTAGCCCTTTAGCCATTTTGTACAAGACGGAGACTCTGGATGAAAAAGGTAGATTTTAGAAGCATTCCAGTTCTGCCAGCTCTCACCTTCATACTTACCTTCCCCTTTCACCCACTAATTTCCAGCATTAGTCCTACCTGCCAAGTATTGTAAACATCCCTAACTCTCAGTTAGTGAGTGGTAATAATAATAATAATAATAATAATAATAATAATAATAATAATAACTTTGGTATTTGTTATGAGCTTACTATGTGCCAAGCGCTGTTCTAAGCGCTGGGGGAGATACATGATAATCAGGTTGTCCCAGATGGGACTCACAGTTTTAATCCCCATTTTCCAGATGAGGTAACTGAGGCACAGAGAAGTTAAGTGACGTGCCCAAAGTCACACAGCTGATAAGTGGCAGAGCCAGGTTTAGAACACATGACCGACATGATCTACATCGCTGCCCCTGCTCTCTCCCCCTCTCTCCAGGCTCGCATCTCCTCCTGCCTTCAGGACATCTCCATTTGGATGTCTGCCCGCCACCTAAAGCTCAACATGTCGAAGACTGAACTCCTTGTCTTCCCTCCCAAACCTTGCCCTCTCCCTGACTTTCCCATCTCTGTTGCCGGCACTACCATCCTTCCCGTCTCACAAGCCCACAACCTTGGTGTCATCCTCGACTCCGCTCTCTCATTCACCCCTCACATCCGAGCCGTGACCAAAACCTGCCGGTCTCAGCTCCACAACATTGCCAAGATCCGCCCTTTCCTCTCCATCCCAACCACTACCCTACTCATTCAAGCTCTCATCCTATCCCGTCTGGACTACTGCATCAGCCTTCTCTCTGATCTCCCATCCTCGTGTCTCTCTCCACTTCAATCCATACTTCATGCTGCAGCCCGGAATATCTTTGTCCAGAAACACTCTGGGCATATCACTCCCCTCCTCAAAAATCTCCAGTGGCTACCAATCAATCTGCACATCAGGCAGAAACTCCTCACCCTCGGCTTCAGGGCTCTCCATCACCTCGACCCCTCCTACCTCACCTCCCTTCTCTCCTTCTACAGCCCAGTCCGCACCCTCCGCTCCTCCACCGCTAATCTCCTCACCGTACCTCGCTCTCGCCTGTCCCGCCATCGACCCCCGGCCCACGTCATCCCCCGGGCCTGGAATGCCCTCCCTCTGCCCATCCGCCAAGCTAGCTCTCTTCCTCCCTTCAAGGCCCTACTGAGAGCTCACCTCCTCCAGGAGGCCTTCCCAGACTGAGCCCCTTCCTTCCTCTCCCCCTCGTCCCCCGCTCCATCCCCCCCCATCTTACCTCCTTCCCTTCCCCACAGCACCTGTATATATGTATTTATGTTTGTACATTTTTTTACTCTATTTATTTATTTTATTTGTACGTATCTATTCTATTTATTTTATTTTGTTAGTATGTTTGGTTTTGTTCTCTGTCTCCCCCTTTTAGACTGTGAGCCCACTGTTGGGTAGGGACTGTCTCTGTATGTTGCCAATTTGTACTTCCCAAGCGCTTAGTACAGTGCTCTGCACATAGTAAGCGCTCAATAAATATGATTGATGATGATGATGATGATGACCTCTTACTCCCAAGCCCGCACTCTTTCCACTGGGCCACACTGCTTCTCTAATTATTGAACACTTACTGTGTGCTGAGCATTGTACTAAACACTTGTGAGAGCAGGATAAAGTTGAAAATAATAATAATAATAGTGATAATAATAATAACAATATAGTTGGTAGACATGATTCCTGCTGTCAAGGAGTTTACAGTCTATTGGGTAAGACAGGCATTGAAAAATTACAACCAGGGGAGGCAACAAACAATAAGGATCTGTACATAAGTGCTGAGTGGATGGAGTGCCAAACAAAATGCTTTTAAGGGAAGGACCAAGGTATAAAGACGAGTCAGAGGGGAAGGAGAATGTGCAGGGAGGTGAAGCAGCGTGATTTAGTGAATAGATCACGGACTTGGGACTCAGAAGGCCCTGTATTCTATTTCCAGACCTGCCACATGTCTGCTGTGTGACCTTAGGCAAATTACCTAATTTCTCTGGGCCTCAGTAGCCTCATCTGTAAATTGGGGATTAAGAGTGTGAGCCACAAATGGGACAGGAACTGTGTCCAATCTGATTAACCTGTAACCCCCCAGTGCTTAGAATAATGTTTGGCATATAGTAAGTACTTAACAAGTACTATTATTATTATTATTATTATTATTAGAGTGACAGCATGGCTCAATGCAAAGAGCACTGGCTTGGGAGTTAGAGATCATAGGTTCAAATACCAACTCCACCAATTATCAGCTGTGTGACACAGGGCAAGTCACTTAACTTCTCACATCCAAGCCATCACCAAAACCTGCCGGTCTCAGCTCCACAACATTGCCAAGATCCGCCCTTTCCTCTCCATCCATACTGCTACCCTGCTCCTTCAAGCTCTCATCCTATCCCGTCTGGACTACTGCATCAGCCTTCTCTCTGATCTCCCATCCTCGTGTCTCTCCCCACTTCAATCCATACTTCATGCTGCTGCCCGGATTGTCGTTGTCCAAAAACGCTCTGGGTATGTTACTCCCCTCTTCAAAAATCTCCAGTGGCTACCAATCAATCTGCGCATCAGGCAGAAACTCCTCACCCTGGGCTTCAAGGCTCTCCATCACCTCGCCCCCTCCTTCCTCACCTCCCTTCTCTCCTTCGTCAGCCCACCGCGCACCCTCCACTCCTCTGCCGCTAATCTCCTCCCCGTACCTCGTTCTCGCCTGTCCCGCCATCGACCCCCGGACCACGTCATCCCCCGGGCCTGGAATGCCCTCCATCTGCCCAAGCGCCAAGCTAGCTCTCTTCCTCCATTCAAGGTCCTACTGAGAGCTCACCTCCTCCAGGAGGCCTTCCCAGACTGAGCCCCTTGCTTCCTCTCCCCCTTGTCCCCCATCCATCCCCCATCTTACCTCCTTCCTTTCCCCACAGCACCTGTATATATGTATATATGTTTGTACATATCTCAAAAATATGATATCCTCAAAAATCTCCAGTGGCTACCAATCAATCTGCGCATCAGGCAGAAACTCCTCACCCTGGGCTTCAAGGCTCTCCATCACCTCGCCCCCTCCTACCTCACCTCCCTTCTCTCCTTCTACTGCCCAGCTCGCAACCTCCGGTCCTCCACCGCTAATCTCCTCACTGTACCTCGTTCTCGCCTGTCCCGCCGTCGACCCCCGGCCCACGTCATCCCCCGGGCCTGGAATGCCCTCCCTCTGCCCCTCCGCCAAGCTAGCTCTCTTCCTCCCTTCAAGGCCCTGCTGAGAGCTCACCTCCTCCAGGAGGCCTTCCCAGACTGAGCCCCTTCCCTCCTCTCCCCCTCGTCCCCCTCTCCATCCCCCCATCTTACCTCCTTCCCTTCCCCACAGCACCTGTATATATGTATATATGGTTGTACATATTTATTACTCTATTTATTTATTTATTTATTTATTTTACTTGTACATTTCTATCCTATTTATTTTATTTTGTTGGTATGTTTGGTTCTGTTCTCTGTCTCCCCCTTTTAGACTGTGAGCCCACTGTTGGGTAGGGACTGTCTCTATGTGTTGCCAATTTGTACTTCCCAAGCGCTTAGTACAGTGCTCTGCACATAGTAAGCGCTCAATAAATACGATTGATTGATTGATTGATTGTACATATTTATTACTCTATTTATTTTACGTGTACATATCTATTCTAATTATTTTATTTTGTTAGCATGTTTGGTTTTGTTCTCTGTCTCCCCCTTTTAGACTGTGAGCCCACTGTTGGGTAGGGACTGTCTCTATATGTTGCCAACTTGTACTTCCCAAGCGCTTAGTACAGCGCTCTGCACACAGTAAGATCTCAATAAATGCGATTGATAGATTGATTGATTCTCTGTGCCTCAGTTACCTCATCTGGAAAATGGGGACGAAGGCTGTGAGCCTCGCGTGGGATAATCTGAATACCTTGTATCCTTTGCACATAGTAAGTGCTTAACAAATGCTATTATTATTATTATTATCATTATTATTATTATTATTATGTCATGGAAGACCTCCTGGAAGAGAAGTGATTTTAATGCCATAGTGGATAGAGCACAGACCTGGGAGTCAGTGGGTCATATATTCTAATCCTAGCTCCATCACCTGTCTGCAGTGTGGCCTTGGGAAAGTCACCTCGCTGTACCTCAGTTCCCTCATCAATAAAATGGGAATTAAAACTGTGAGCCCCATGTTGTACCGGCTCTGATTTGCACTTAGTACAGCGCCTGGCACATAGTAAACACTTGGCAAATGTGGTGTATGAAGGCACGGACTCCGGCTAGTGTAAGCACGAAATCGTTTATTGGGTTAAGCAGCAAGACTTTTATATCTTTCAGTCACATTCTGTATTTTTCCATGTTCCTGTGTTTATAATTAGCACAGCAATTCCTTAACCCTCAAGACCAGTAAAAAATAACACCCGTCTATGCAAGGCCGTAGGACCGATAACAAATAACTCTTGTCTGTACAAGGCTGTGATAACAGAGACCAGCCTTTTGGACACAGCTGTCCTCTCGGTTCCTTGTTTACTTGGCCCTGCTGTTCCCCACATCTCCCCCTCCTTTGTTTATAACTATACCATTAATGAGCAACGCAAGGGAAATATAAAGGTAAGATTGTTACGTAGTGCATCTAAAGAAGAGAAACAATTCCCATACCATACATTTGTCAGGTTAATATAGTAAGTGTGGTTGCAGTGGCTTATGGTAGCCGCTTGTGCCATCGCAAAGATGTAGGGATGTGAAGTGCAAATCATAATTGAATCAGTTCATAACTGTGTAGCGTTAGCAGTATGATTAGACAGGGTGAGATTCCATAAGGTACGACTAATAAATGCGAAGCCTAAATGCCAAATTCCCGTATGTAATGGGCAGGCGGTGTTGTTGGCGGGTATATAAAACTGTAAAAGAGGCCCAGCCAACCCACCGCCATGCCAGGATACACTGTGGTTATGGATGCCAAACCCAACAGAGTGGTTGCTCGCCGGGTCCCACAGAACCCCATGAGGGCCCCAGTCCAAAATAATTCCCGTAGTTCCGTTGACGCTAACAGGATCAGGAGCGAGCCTGCGACAAGGCTGCCAGTTTATCCGTGTGTTGTTTGCGAGTGGGTCCTCTGTACAACGGGGCAAGTCGGGGGTATATATCCCCACTGCCGTCAGGTTGTGGAGAGACGATGTTCCAGACACACCCGGGATGCTTATTAAAGTGTAATTCTTTGTTCCACGTTTGCCCCTCACTATCAGGTGTTGCTGAGGCGACACCGGAATACAGCCAATGTCGCTGTCATTATTAGTTGTCAGACAAAGGGGTGGAAGTTCAGTTACAAACTCAGTATTGTTGATAGCTAAAAACCAGTATTATTAGGCCCTCCGTCTATCGCCGGGGGCATCCATACCCCACCTATCCATTCAGTGTCGTTATTCCCGATAGGTGGTGTTGGATCCCACCAGGTTATAGGTTTGAAGACGGGTGGATCAAGAATATGTGCCCAGTAAAGACCATTCCCCGTGACAGGCAGGCAAAGACTTCCCATCAGGCTCCAGATCATAAACATTCTGACCGTGCTGAGCCCCGTATCAGGGGGCGCCACTCGCGTCTTCGCCATCCTGGTGGCCCTCTGCAGATTGTGGTATCCTTGTATTGAAGGGGTTGACACAACACGCCGGCAGCCAGTAGGGGCCGGAGGGTAGAGAAATACAAGCGTACCCACGGCCCCAGGTGATTAGAGGTGCAGGTCCTTGTCACTGTTCCTACCCAAGAGGTCTATAATACACACAGGGCCGTTCGGGCCACGTAGTGTCTCGTCCAAAGTGGCACTGTTCTGCTGTAAGGGACAAGTCAGAAAAGGTTAAAAAATTGAAAACGTATGAAGCCTTGTATAACCGTTCCTGGGGAGTCAATTCCGTGGGATTCCCCCTCCTTTGTTTAAACAATAGAGCTTTAATCGTGTGGTTCATCCGTTCCACAATGGCTTGCCCAGTTGGGGAGTAAGGGAAACCAGTAACATGGCGCACCCCCCAATCCTGGAGTAAGAGTTGTACCCTACGAGAGACATAGGAGGGGCCATTATCAGTTTTAACAGTAACCGGGACCCCCGTGATGGCAAAAGAGTGCAACCAATGTCGAACCACATCACGAGCCTTTTCACCTGCATGGGCAGTGGCCACAACAAGATGCGAGAAGGAATCAACAGTCACATGAACATAACACAGTCTACCAAATTCGGCCACATGAGTGACATCGGATTCCCAAATGTCATTGGATCGAAGGCCGACGGGATTTATCACCGCAGGAACAGGTACTTAGGACAGTTGCTGACAATCAGGACAAGCGCGAACAATATCCCACGCTTGTTGAATAGTCAGCGAAAATTGTTTGCGCAGAGACCGCACATTCTGGTGGAAAAACTCGTGTGAAAACCGGGCCTGTGTTAACAGATTTGGCCGTACGACCTGCATTGTTAAAGCATCCGCTACAGCATTGCCCTTGGTCAGCGGACCAGGCAATGCCATATGTGATCTGATATGGACGACAAAATACGGATGAGACCTTTGTGTTAACAGGCGCGATAATCGCAGAAGCAATTGGAATGAGGCGATTCTCCACTTCCTTAATCAAGGCCCCTTCTAGGCGTTGGACTATACCCGAGACGTACACAGAGTCTACTATCAGATTCAGAGCTTCTGATGCAAATAGTTCAATGGTGCGCACAGCGGCGGCCAATTCCACAATCTGGGTTGATCCCTGTACTTGGAAAACGTCCCATTCCCAAGCGTCCAAGGCACGTTTCCAGACGACGACAGCCCTTCATGGTTAAGGAGGCAGCCTAGGAGGCAGCCTAAGGAGGCAGCATAAGGAGGCAGCCACCCGGTTTAATTGAACTTGTGCTTGGGGCGTGGCAAACTGCCCTTGCCCTACTAACTCATCCACCCCAAGGTTAATATTATTAGCAAGATTATCCATAGCTTGCAGGTTAACAGCTTCCCGATACTCAGAGTCCCACACAGAGTACTGCGTCGGGCTAAGCAACAAACGGAACAACGTACGCCAATCATGGGGTGTCATCACATACGATTCAGAGACAGCCACTGTTAGATTCATTGTATAGGACAACTGTAACCCATAATCGCGAACACTTTTCCGCAACTCCTTAATCAACTCATAAGGGAGAGAGTCATACTGAGCCGGCCGCCCGGGAAGATACACCACCGGCTTCGCTTGCAGTAGCTGTACATCCCCTCCGTGCAATGCCTCCTGCCGGCAGCCCGAAAGGGCCCCGGTATAGGCAAGCTGCGCCGTAGGAGGCACAGCATATACATACGGCGGCGCAGCAGTCAAAGGGGGAGCAAGTGGGGGAGTGAACGATCGACGAACGGGATAACGTCTGCAGGCGCTGGGTCTGCAAAAGGTCCTTTGCTGTGGGTGCAGCAGCTGCCGTCATTGTAAGAGGGGCCAAAGGCGGGTATAAATCAGATCCCTCCTTCGGGTCTGCAGTCCCAGAGTCAGAAGGATCGCCAGAGTCACTATGATTCGGGTCCTGATACAAGTCCTCGGTATCCGGAACAGCAGCATACACCGGCTCCAATTCTCATGTTGGTGACAAAACTTCAAAGGACACGGCGTGCTCCTGATCACTCCCTGCCCCCAAGTCGCGCGCCGCCGGCGCCTCCTGTAACACACGTTCAGCGGGATGCAGCGCCCGCAGCGCCGTAAAAACAGTTTTCCATGTAATCAGTACCTCTTTGGGACAAACTTTCACGAGTCTGTAGCTCCTGGCCCACCTTTTGCCATAAGGTAAGATCATAAGAACCACCTTCAGGGAACCATGTACAATGATCCCGAATCCATACTAATAACTGGACCAGTGGTATGGGTTGCACCTTAAACCCTTGCTCCTTTAAAATGCGTTGCAAAATCTCAAGCTGCAACTTCTGCTCTCTCGTGGCTGATTGCCCCATGCTGTCAATTCTTCCGCGGCTGCTCACCTGTCCGTCCTGTGGATGGTGATGTCCTGGTAGTCGGCCGAATCTTTTATGAATTCATATCCTCCGTCCAGCTGCGGGTACACCACCGGATCATAAGTTCAGATCTGTATTCCCTATTCGGGCACCATTTGTGGTGTATGAAGGCACGGATTCCGGCTAGGGTAAGCACGAAATCGTTTATTGGGTTAAGCAGCAAGACTTTTATATCTTTCAGTCACATTCTGTATTTTTCCATGTTCCTGTGTTTATAACTAACACAGCAATTCTTTAACCTTCAACACCAGTAACATATAACACCCGTCTATGCAAGGCCGTAGGGCCGATAACAAGTAATGCTTGCCTGTACGAGGCTGTGATAACAGAGACCAGCCTTTTGGCCACAGCTCTCCTCTCGGTTCCTTGTTTACTTGGCCCTGTTGTTCCATACAGGCAAATACCACAATTAACAGGGCTTTGGTAGCCTGTTGAATATGAGGTGGGGAGGGAGTTCCAGGCAGGAAGAAGCATGGGAGCAAAGGGCTGATGGTGTGAAAGACCAGACTGAGGCGCAGTGAGTATGTTGGTGTTATAAGAGCAAACTGTGTGGGTTGAGCTATTGTGGGAGAAGATCAAGAATATATAGGAGGGAGAGAACTGTAGTGGACACTTACTCCAGCCCCCCATCTTTTGCTTATGTCCTCCCCTCTGCTTGAAGCTACATTCCCTTTCATATCTATCAGGCCACAGCTCTCCTCAGCCTCAAAATCCTCCTGACGACCCCTTCTCCTCCAGGAGGAATTCCTCCATTAATTTACTTCTCCCCAGGTTTTCTCTTCCCAACTAATAATCAGTCAATTATTGATTATCAATCAATCAATCGATCAATCAATCAATTGGATTCATTGAGTTCTTACCGTGTGCGCAGCATTGTACTAAACATTTGGAAGAGGACAACATAACAGAGTTGGTAGACACGCTCCCTGCCCACAAGCAGTGTACAATCTAGAGGGAGAGATAGACATTAAAGTACATTATGGATATGTACATAAGTGCTGTGGGACTGAGGATCGGGTGAATAAAACTTAAAAATCTAAGTGCAAGGACAATACAGAAGGGAGAGGAAGTAGGGGAAATAAGGGTTTAGTCAAGGAAGAGGTCTCAGCTCTCGGGAATTCAGCTACTCATCATTTTGTATATATTAAGTACTATGGTTAAGTACTATGTTACTGCAGGCCTTTTGTTTATTAAAAAAGGGTCAAATAGGGAAACTTATTTAATTTCCCAAACCTCCCAAAAACCAGAGTCTCGCCTGGTAGAAGATTACTTTTCTTGGTGCTCTCCCGAGAATTCCCCAGAAGGTAGTTTTTTGTTTGTTTGTTTGTTTTATGGTACTGGCATTTCTTTTTTTTTTGTGGTATTTAAGTGTTTACTAAGTACCAGATATTGTACTAAGCCCTGGGGAAGATAATGTTAATCAGTTCGTACCCAGTCTATGCCCCACATTGGGATCCTGTTTCATGGTTTAGACATGAGTGAAATGATTATGTAATTTTTATCAGGCGCTCTGCTGTCTATGGTTTAGATTTGGTTGCTGATATAGTTTGCTTAATAAAAAATATTTCATACCAACCCTGTGACAATAGGTCAGAGAACCATCTTTCAACTCAAACGTTGGCAGAGCACAGGGTGTTTATTCCAAGCTGTAACCTACCTTTCCACTCCCCAGGATGGGGGGGATGTGGAGCTGAGATCACTTTCAGTGATCAGTTCTAGTGAAAGATGCTTGCAAATTAGGATGGCCAGCATTCTGGTTTTACTCTCGACAATTTGGTTTTCAGAAGGTGTTCCACTGCCTAGAATTCTTACAGTGCCCTGCACATAGCAATCACTCAGTAAATGCCACAGATTGATTGTAGTACTGCATATTACAGTATGAGACGTGGTCCTCTAAAGGCACCCCACCTAACGGTCTGTAACAGTTACTGCTTCTCCCAATGAACCTTACTTACTTCCAAGGCGTGATAGTAGTGGACTGGGAATTCTATATTGGGTTCAGTAGCATGCCTGGTGCTAAGCAGTTAAATGGTGCTGCCCAGTCGCCAGTTGAAATGAAAGGAACCGATGGAGAGGGAAGAGGAACAATTGGCTATTTTTACAGTGGTATCCATAATGTCAATAAGTGTCATGATTCCCTTGTGCCTGTAATAGCTGGGAAACCTTCCATACAGATAGGGATAAAGGGATGCTGGATTCATGGCCCATTCTTAGGAAGGAAAATAGGGGCTAGGCAGAGTCAATGATCCCCATCATGTAATCTTGTCTTGCAAAGATACAATAGTATGTGAATTTCCAAACACGGGTGGATACATGGGTATATATCATCATCATCATCATCTTCAATCGTATTTATTGAGCGCTTACTGTGTGCAGAGCACTGTACTAAGCGCTTGGGAAGTACAAGTTGGCAACATATAGAGACAGTCCCTACCCAACAGCGGGCTCACAGTCTAAAAGGGGGAGACAGGGAACAAAACCAAACATATCAACAAAAAAAAATTAAATAGAATAGATATGTACAAGTAAAACAAATAAATAAATAAATAGAGTAATAAATATGTACAAACATATATACATATATACAGGTGCTGTGGGAAGGGAAGGAGGTAAGGCGGGGGGATGGAGAGGGGGACGAGGGGGAGAGGAAGGAAGGGGCTCAGTCTGGGAAGGCCTCCTGGAGGAGGTGAGCTCTCAGTAGAGCCTTGAAGGGAGGAAGAGAGCTTACTTGGCGGATGGGCAGAGGGAGGCATTCCAGGCCCGGGGAATGACGTGGGCCAGGGGTCGATGGCGGGACAGGCGAGAACGAGGTACGGGGAGGAGATTAGCGGCAGAGGAGTGGAGGGTGCGGGGTGGGCTGTAGAAGGAGAGAAGGGAGGTGAGGTAGGAGGGGGCGAGGTGATGGAGAGCCTTGAAGCCCAGGGTGAGGAGTTTCTGCCTGATGCACAGATTGATTGGTAGCCACTAGAGATTTTTGAGGAGGGGAGTAACATGCCCAGAGTGTTTCTGGATAACGACAATCCGGGCAGCAGCATGAAGTATGGATTGAAGTGGAGAGAGACACGAGGATGAGAGGTCAGAGAGAAGGCTGATGCAGTAGTCCAGATGGGATAGGATGAGAGCTTGAATGAGAAGGGTAGTGGTGTGGATGGAGAGGAAAGGGCGGATCTTGGCAATGTTGTGGAGCTGAGACCGGCAGGATTTGGTGACGGCTCGGATGTGAGGGGTGAATGAGAGAGCAGAGTCAAGGATGACACCAAGGTTGCGGGCTTGTGAGACGGGAAGGATGGTAGTGCCGTTAACAGAGATGGGAAAGTCAGAGAGAGGGCAGGGTTTGGGAGGGAAGACAAGTAGTTCTGTCTTGGACATGTTGAGTTTTAGGTGGCGGGGAGACATCCAGATGGAGATGTCCTGAAGGCAGGAGGCAATGTGAGCCTGGAGAGAGTGGGAGAGAGCAGGGGCAGAGATGTAGATCTGGGTGTCATCAGCGTAGAGATGATAGTTGAAGCCGTGGGAGCGAATGAGATCACCAAGGGAGTGCGTGTAGATCGAGAACAGAAGGGGACCAAGCTCTGAACCTTGGGGAACCCCCACAGTAAGGGGATGGGAGGGGAAGGAGGAGCCTGCAAAAGAGACTGAGAATGAACGACCGGAGAGATAAGAGGAGAAGCAGGAGAGGACGGAGTCGGTGAAGCCAAGGTCAGATAGCGTGTTGAGGAGAAGGGGGTGGTCCACATTGTCGAAGGCAGCTCAGAGGTCGAGGAGGATTAGTATAGAGTATGAGCCGTTGGATTTTGCAAGCAGGAGATCATTGGTGACCTTTGAGAGGGCAGTTTCCGTGGAATGTAGGGGACGGAAGCCAGACGGGAGGGGGTCGAGGAGAGTGTTGTTGTTGAGGAATTCGAGGCAGCGCATGTATACAACTCGTTCAAGGAGTTTGGAAAGGAATGGTAGGAGAGATATGGGGCGATAACTAGAAGGTGAGGTGGGGTCAAGAGAGGGTTTTTTTAGGATGGGAGAGACATGGGCATGTTTGAAGGCAGAGGGGAAGGAACCAGTGGAGAGTGAGCGGTTGAAGATGGAAGTTAAGGAGGGGAGAAGGGATGGAGTGAGAGATTTCATGAAATGAGAGGGATTGGGGTCAGAAGCACAGGTGGCCGGAGTAGCACTTGAGAGGAGGGATGAGAGCTCCTCTGAGGATACTGCTGGGAAGGATGAGAGAGTAGCAGAGAGTGTTGAGAGCCGGGGGGTTGGAAAAGGGGGGAAGTGACTATGATATATACTATATCATAATGTATGTGTATATAAGAATTTTTAATAGCAGCAATGACCTCAGATAAAATCAATTTAAGAATATATTGCAAGAGAATGAAACATTTTGGCTTGACATCACTCTATATGTAGTCTTGATATTGAACTATTCAGTGCGGGCAACTTGTTCAATTGTTTGATGTTGAGTAGTACTAAAAATGAGGCTGGTGATAATAAATTACACAGCTAAATCACCTCCCCAGGAGCTTTTCACCCATCTCAATTGAAGGCAAAAAGAAAAGTGGTAAGAACAGGAAAGTCTTGTCTGCCACAGGATGGGAAGGGCTGTACTTGAGCACTCCCATGGGACATCCCCAACTGTAGTCGGTGCCTGCAGAAAGAGAGAAAGTGTGGGGCTAACCAGTTGTTGGGTTTGGTTTTCAATCGCTGTCTAGGCGCATTAAATCAATCAATCACTTATTGAGGGCTTTCTGTGTGCAGAACTCTGTACTAAGTGCTTGGGATAGTACAATAGAACAGATTTGGTAGCAATGTTCTCTGCTCACAGAGAGCATACTGTCTAGAGGGGGAGATGAACGTTAGAATAAATTATGGCTATGTACATAAGTTCTATAGGGCTGAGGGGGGAGTGAATGTCAATTGCTTAAAGGCTACAAAATGGATGCCATCAGAGCACAGGTGTGGGAGCTAATCCTGACTGTAATAATTCCCGATTTTCAATGGTTATTTAAAGTGAGAAAAAGCCTAAAATCCTTTCAATTAGCATTCTGCCATTGGCCCTGAAAAGCTGCAGACTGCCTGACAGGATCAGACATGACTACCTTAAATACTCATGTAATAACACAATTAGGTAATTAATTAATCATATATATTGAGCACTTACTGTGTGCAGAACACTGTATTAAGCTCTTGGGCTAGTACGATAGCACACAGTTGGTAGACATTTTACCTGTCCACAATGAGCTTACAGTCTAGGAAAAGGAAATGTTCAATAAATCAATGGCATTTATTGACCACTTACTATGTGCAGAGCACAACAGAATTAGCAGACACATACCCTGACCATACTGAGCTTGTAGTCTACAGTTTAGGAAACTCAAAAAACCAAAAATGTTCATATTTACCTGATGGAGGTGACTAGCTTGCAGAAATATGTTCTTCATTTGGCTTTAGTCTAAAAAATAACTAAAATTTAACAGTTCAAAATCACTACTCAAATGCAACTTTCATTTCTAAGAGTAAAACTAAAATGCATGGATAGCAATGGGTTTTCTATTAAAGCACATCCTTCAAACACAGGTTGTCTAAATAAATTTTAAAATGTCCATTTAATTAGAAATAGCAACTGTCAAATAGTTCTCCTCAAACCACATTGAACATTTCTTCCACACAGCTCTCATTGAGCAGTTAAATCACATCCCAACTCTCTTGAAAACAGGTCTCATATGTCATTATTTTGAGGTTCTTCAGTTTGTAAAATAAATGAACATCTATGGAGGCTTGTTAACTATGAAAAAAGTTCCATCAAGTATCTGTGTCTGCAAATTGATACTAGAAATCCTGGTTATTTTGGTGTTGCTGTGATTATTCCTTACATTCTGAGAACACATGTGCATTCCAGCCTTCTGAGTCTTAGGGATAAAAACTGTGGTATTGGTTAAGTACTTAATATGTACCAAACACTTACTAAATGTAAGATAGAAGAAAATGAGGTCAGATACAGCTGGTGCCCAGCATAGACCTCACCTCCTAAGCGGGCAGGAGGCAGGGAAAACAATGAGGAGGATGATGCTTTAGTCAGGCATGGATGAGGTGGTTTGGATGGAGAAGAAAGGAGGATCCAGGAAATGTGGAGGAAGAGCCAACAGGAATTGGTGACTGACTGAATATGGGGGTTGAAAAAGAGGAAGAGCCGTCAAAGATAATGTCAAGGAGGTGAAAGTAGGCTGGTGATTAAATACTCCTCTCAAAAGTGACTCTTCCCTGTTAACTTCTCCAGCCTTAGCAGAAATTCCACCCCTAAGGATGAGTCAGGAACAGAAAAGGATGTCAGGAGGGCAGGAAGTGTATGGAATTGAAATAGGCAGACTCAGTTCAGTCAGTAAGTCAGTTCAACTGGGATATTGTCACCCGTCGTCCGGGGACGGGTTCGTTCAGTGATCGGCGAGGCGAGAGAGAGAGAGAGGCCGGGGACGGAAAGCCTAAATTTTATATAAAATTTATTCCGCGAGGTGAATTGAGTTTATGTAATTGTTTAGACGCAATGGATTGAGCTTCCCTTTCGGGAGGAATATAATCAATTAGCAATATTAGAGCTTCCCTACACGGGAGGAACACAATCATCCGTTAATCGCACGTGGGTGAGCTGGTTAACTCAAACCCATGTGCACTTCCCACTCGGGAAGAATCCACTTACTTTCCCACATGGGAAGAATTCATTACATTACCCGCGCACGTGGTGGGCGGCTAGCTCTCACAATGTGCTCTCCCTACATGGGAGGAATCCACTCATAATTCCCATCAGCAGCGGGATACCTGGGTCCCACCCACGAGACACTCACCCATCCCGCGGCCCTTGCCTCAGTGTGTTGGTTCTGGTTGTAGAACGGGCATCTGGCCTTCTGAGCAGGGAGAGACACGTGGGCTGCTGCTGCTGCTGCAGCGGCTACTCCTGCTGCTGCGTGTCCTGGTGTTCTGACCCGGAAGGTCAGAGGTGACAGGTATTTATTGCCTGTGCCCCTAGGCCATTCCAGCTTCCGGCCTCAGTCTATCCAATCGCTGCCCTCCCCGCCTCCTCCATCCCTAATTTGATTGGCATGGGGGTGAGGGACACCTTCTGTATTCCCAGCTTGGGCTGTCAATCTAGCAGATTTGGTCTTGGGGGCGGTATCCCACCCTCACTTCCGAGTTCCACCTGCTGGCTCAGGTGGTCACGAGATAGCTTTTGACCTTGAGATGGCCGGTACCCGAGGGTCACCTCGGGACAGATATGATTACAATGAAGCATGTACTTTTTGAAAGGGAATTGGAATTGGAAATGAACTTGCTTTTGCCCCCCGAGGACATCATCAGGTCTGTGGGAATGGATTAGTACAGTGGCTCCCTGCCTACTATATGCTACTTCAGTGATTACTGGGACTCAGGGCATAAGAAGGTGAGAACCCATGTGACTGACCCCTGTTAGTATTATATTGAAGATGTTTGATCATTCCCCCCCCACCAACCCAAGGAATGGCTAGAGATAGGATAATTGATAGGCTAGTGCAAATTTAAGGGTTTTGCAACTGGAGGAGGAAAGAAGGAATCAACCTTCTATCAAAGAAAAATATTTCCATTTTAATAGGTGGGAATAATTGAGGAACTAAATATGCTGAAAAATACTGGATTCATCCATGTTTTAGAATCACTATCCCCACCCCCCACCCCCCACACACACACCACACACACACACATTTATGTAAACTCTTAGGTGATTCCCTTTTCCAAATACTCCCTTTACTCTTTGGAAAAATCAGAAATCTCCCTTAACCTCCATTAGTGCTCCCAAACTGTATTTTATCAGGTTGCAGATTAGCAGGGATTCCCCTTGGAAGAGAGGCCAGAAGCCGGGCCGGGCTCTGCTCCTCTTTCTAGGAGGAATCAGAGTCAGGGATAGTTCCACTTGAGTCGGCTCCATTTTCTAGGCCAGTGTATATAATGGAATGAAAAAATGAAATGTGACTTGGGGACTTTGGTAATTACTGAGTATATGTTAATGAAGACCAATGAAGCTTTTGCCTGGCCTCCTACCAGCACAGCTAAAAATGAAGCCTCCCTAGACAAATTACATTCGGGTCTTCTTTTGAACTGTTACAAATATTAGAACAGGTGGATCTCTGCTTTGGTGATCTTTCCAAATACGTAATCCTGGAGCCTATTCAGTGATAAATGCTTAGTACAGTGCTTTGCACACAGTAAGTGCTCAATAAATACGATTGAATGAATGAAGCTCTTGTTCTCTTCAGTATCAATCAATGGTATTTATTGAGCACTTTCTGTGTGCATAGCTCTTGTTTGATACGGAGGTGGATAGGCAACCTTTGGAGATTTTGAGGAAGGGGGTGACTGAGGGTCTTGAGCGTTTCTGTAGAAGAAAATAATCTGGTCAGGAGCTTAAAGTAGGGACTGCAGTGAGGGGACATTGGGAGGTCAGAAATGAGGCTGATGCAGAAATCTAAGAGGGTTTGGATGAGTGATTGTATTAACGTGGTAGGACATTAGAAGGAGAGGAAAGGGGTGATTTTGGCGATAGACAATAGACACATAAGGAATGGCAATCATGACTGAAAAATACAAAGGTGGTAACCAAGAAGCAGTGTGACATAGTGAATAGAGCATGGGCCTGGAAGTCAGAAGATCAGGAGTTCTAATCTTGGCTCTGCCACGTGTCTGATGTGTGACCTTGGGTAAGTCACTTCACTTCTCTGGGCCTCAGTTACCTCATCTGTAAAATGAGGATTGAGTGCGAGTCCTATGTGGGACAGATACTGTGTACAACCTGACTACCTTGAATCTACCTCAGCACTTGGCACATAGTAGATGCTTAACAAGTACTGTAATTATTATTATCAAGAACATAAAGGAGCCTGAGGATTTCAGGCTCTTCGTGACTCAAACCAACAGTCCTGATGTCACAGCTGTGTTTGTGATGGCAACCATCTCGACATTCTAAAAGTTGAGTAGGCCCCACCCTGCATCTCCCTGAGTCCTTACCAGGCTGGAGCAGGGGTTGATGGGGTTGATAGGAGTACATGGTTGGGCCAAAATGGGTTCATCAGGCTACTTTCTGCTGAATGGACTAGCCTTCCCCCATAATCCCTAATAGATCATTTTCAAGAGAAGCACAGAAGTAGTGTGGTCTAGTGGTTAGAGCATGGGCCTGGGAAATCAGAAGGAACTGGGTTCTGTTCTGGCTCTGCCATATACCAGCTGCATGACCTTGGAGAAGTCACTTAACTTCTCTGTGCCTCAGTTATCTCAACCTTAAAGTGGAAATTAGCAATGTGAGCCCATTGTGGGAAAGGGACTATGTCCAACCTGATTAGCATGTATCGACCCCAGCAATTCGTACAGTGTGTGGCACATAGTAAGCGCTTACCAAAAGAGAAAGACAATCCTCATAACTTTACAACAGATTTAATGGGGAAAATCAGTGTTGTCACTGTATATACAATGGTAATAATAATTGTAATATTTGATAAGGGCTAACTGTGCACAGCACAATGCTAAACCCTGAGGTAGATGCAAGATATTCAGAGCAGACCCTGCCCTAGTCACACATGGAGCTAACAGTCTAAGAGGGAGAGAGAATACTCATTTAATTCCCATTTTATAAATGAGGAAACTGAGGCTCAGAGGCATTACCTGACTTTTCCTAGGTCACAAACCAGAAAAGTACTGGAGGCAGGATTAGAACATTGACTCCCAGTCCTGTTCTTTTTCCAATAGGTCATGCTCCTTATCATGAATCGCTATACCCTATATTTGCTTGGTCAAATCTACATTTTTTATAAAAAGCTAGAGAACATGCAGTTAGCCCTGTGGCTGAATTTACTGTGTTCAAAGCAATGTTGTAATCAATTGAAAGAGTTCATTGAAATACAATTGGTAGACACAATGCCTGGCCTTAGGGGGCTTACAGGCTAGAGGGGAAAATCAACATTAAAATACTTAAAGATTGGAGAACTGCTTATAAGGATGTGTACATGAGTGCTGTAGGGGTAGGGGGAGTATCAAAGTGCATGATGCATACAAACCTGTACATCATTAGAGAAGCAGCGTGGCTCAGTGGAAAAGAGCATGGGCTTTGGAGTCGAAGGTCATGGGTTCAAATCCTGATCCTCCAATTGTCAGCTGTGTGTCTTTGGGCAAGCCACTTAATCAATCAATCAATCAATCAATCAATCGTATTTATTGAGCGCTTACTATGTGCAGAGCACTGTACTAAGCGCTTGGGAAGTACAAATTGGCATCACATAGAGACAGTCCCTACCCAACAGTGGGCTCACAGTCTAAAAGGGGGAGACAGAGAACAGAACCAAACATACCAACAAAATAAAATAAGTAGGATAGAAATGTACAAGTAAAATAAATAAATAAATAAATAAATAAATAAATAAATAGAGTAATAAATATGTGCAACCGTATATACATATATACAGGTGCTGTGGGGAAGGGAAGGAGGTAAGACGGGGGGATGGAGAGGGGGACGAGGGGGAGAGGAAAGAAGGGGCTCAGTCTGGGAAGGCCTCCTGGAGGAGGTGAGCTCTCAGCAGGGCCTTGAAGGGAGGAAGAGAGCTAGCTTGGTGGATGGGCAGAGGGAGGGCATTCCAGGCCCGGGGGATGACGTGGGCCAGGGGTCGATGGTGGGACAGGCGAGAGCGAGGTACAGTGAGGAGATTACTGCTGGAGGAGCGGAGGGTGCGGGCTGGGCAGTAGAAGGAGAGAAGGGAGGTGAGGTAGGAGGGGGCGAGGTGACTACTCTGTGCCTCGGTTACCTCATCTGTAAAATGGGGATTAAGACTGTGAGCCCCCTGTGGGACACCCTGATCACCTTGCAACCTCCCCAGCGCTTAGAACATTGCTTTGCACATAGTAAGCGCTTAATAAACACCATTATTATTATTATCAAACCTAAGTGCCTAGGCAAAACAAAAGGGATGTCATATAGTTTGGGAAAATGAGTTTAATAGGGAAGCCCTCTTGAAAGAGAAAATTTTAGTAGGGCTTTGAAGATGGGGTAAGATGTGGTCTGTCCGGTATGAAAAGGGAGGGAGTTCCAGGTCAGAGGGAAGATATGGGCAAGGAGTCGGCAATGAGACAGGAAATAATTGAGATAGAGTTACTAAGTCATAGTTGGAACTGAAGACTGTGGGTGATTAGTGAGGTTAGTTAAAGGGAGAGCTGATTAAGTTTAGAACCAATACTAAGGAGTTTCTGTTTAATGCAGAGCTAGATCGATCAGTCAACTTTATTTACTAAACACTTGTCTGTGTGCAGAGCACTGTACTAAACACTTGGGAGAGTACAACGTAACAGAATGGGTAGACACAATCCCTTATCATTTGAGTATCTGTATTTCAGGGAAGTCTTTAGTAACCTACATGAATGGGATAATGATATGTATGAGGTCTTCATTTTCTTAAAGTATCTAACTGACTAAGCACACAGTAAGTGCTCAATAAATACGATTAAATGAATGAAGCTCTCGTTCTCTTCAGTACCAATCAATGGTATTTATTGAGCACTTTCTGTGTGCATAGCTCTTGTTTGATACGGAGCTGGATAGGCAACCGTTGGAGATTTTTGGGGAAGGGGGTGACTGAGGGTCCTGAACGTTTCTGTAGAAAAAAATAATCTGAGCAGGAGCTTGAAGTATGGACTGCACTGAGGGGACGTTGGGAGGTCAGGAATGAGGCTGATGCAGAAATCTAAGAGGGTTTGGATGAGTGATTGTATTAACGTGGTAGGACTTTAGAAGGAGAGGAAAGTGCTGATTTTGGGGATAGACAATAGACACATAAGGAATGGCAACCAGAATTGAAAAATACAAAGGTGGTAACCAGGAAGCACTGCGACACAGTGAATAGAGCATGGGCCGGGGTGTCAGAAGATCAGGAGTTCTAATCCTGGATCTGCAACATGTCTGCTGTGTGACATGTCCATTCAGCAGAAAGTAGCCTGATGAACCCTTTTTGGCCCAACCATGTACTCCCATAAACCCCATCAACCCCTGCTCCAGCCTGGTAAGGACTCAGAGAGATGCAGGGTGGGGCCTACTCAACTTTTAGAATGTCGAGATGGTCACCATCACAAACACAGCTGTGACATCAGGACTGTTGGTTTGAGTCACGAAGAGCCTAAAATTCTCAGGCTCCTTTATGTTCCTCTCCTCCTCCCCTCCTGGTCGCCCGCCTACCCTACCCCTTTCCCCCAGCACAGCACTTGTGTGTATTTGTACATACTATTCTATTTATTTTACTAATGATGTGTATATAGCTATAATTGCGTTTATTCTGATGGTATTGACACCTGTCTACTTGTTTTGTTTTGTTGTTTGTCTCCCCCTTCTAGATTGTGAGCCCATTGTTGGGTAGAGATTGTTTCTGAATGTTGCTGATTTGTACTTCCCAAGCGTTCAGTACAGTGCTCTGTACACAGTAAGCGCTCAATAAATATGATTGAATGAATATATCAATTTTCATCATTTAAGGACTTATGTACTCCATTATCCACCTTTTCATTCTTTTTCTCTTCCTCACTTTAAATAATTTTGCATTCACCTTCCCCTCCATACTGTGACCTACTTGAGGGAGGGGATTGCATCTCTTATCTCTAACATTCTCTATCACATGCTTAGTACAGTGTTCTACACACTGTAGGTGCTGAATAAACATCATTGATAAACAGTTAAATACATTCATCACCCATTTTTAAGATAAAATATCTAGGAAAAATGGAGTTTAGAATTACTAATAACTCAAAAATGTATTAGCAGACAACAAACTAAATGTATTATTTAGAAATAACTGCTTTGCATTTCCTCTCTAGTAAAACTGACTAGCATAATTTGGGGAAATTCAGAGAGTGCTTTCCTGAGATGTTAATTCTTTGTAGAGTATATAAAGACCAGTAATGCTATCTCCTGAAATCATATCCAAACTCAGTTGCCAGGCTAGCAGATAGAAAGACAGAGAATTTAAGACGCCATTCAAGAAAAGCAGAGACCTTCAAAGCTTTGTCAAATTTCACTGAAATAGTAACTAGAGAATGTCATTCACTAGAGATTCCACACATGCTCTTTCAAATCATGGTTGACCTCAGATGATAACAAAGAGAGGCAGCTCACAGAGTGCACTGTTGCCAAGATACAGCAAATGGCGTGGGCGTCGCAGGACAACCCTGCTCAGTGCAAGGATTTTCACTTCACAACTTTGAAGAATTCCAATTTTGACATTTGATGATTGAGCAATTAAAATTACTAGTAGATCACACATCATTTTTTACTGCTGTCATATATGTTCCTGAGATATGCTCAATTGCAGTGTTTCAAAATGTTTCACATCATGTCACTGTGAAGCACTTTTTGCCCTGCTTTAGTAATGCAGCCCCTAAGAGGGTGTAGCCAATTCCTTCCCACGTGCGGAGAGGAAATGGCCACCCTTTGTAAAATGGCATCCCTAATGGTGGCATCGCATGCATTCAGTTACCTACTCACTCACTGCAACTCAACAAAGGTCTCCTGATGGCTAGGAGTCTTTCTTCGCAGAAAAGTACCTTCCTCATTCATTTTTTCTCTGCTCAATCTTCTACCTGAGCAAAACTAAAAGCGACAAGACTAGTATCATCAAGATTGCCTATCTCTCCCCTATTTTCTGACTCCCTTTGCTAGACAATATCCCGGTAGGGCTGATATGCAGGCAGAGGGTGACAGCAGACGGAAACTGGAGTTGAAAGTTGGACCAGAAAGCTACGATTCTTTCTCTGCTACAGGGAGCCATAATTCTGCCCTGAACGCCCTGTGAAGGAGTGAGGTGTGGACAATGTGTTGCCTCAGCATGGCTCAGTGGAAAGAGCACGGGCTTGGGAGTCAGAGGACATGCATTCAGATTCCAGCTCTGCCACCTGTCTGCTGTGTGACTTTGGGCAAGCCACCTAACTTCTCTATGTCTCAGTTATCTGTAAAAATGGGGATTAAGACTGTGAGCCCCATGTGGGACAACCTGATTACCTTGTATCTATCCCAATGCTTAGAACAGTGCTTGGCACATAGTAAGCACTTAGCAAATACCACAATTATTATTATCATTATTATTGCTAGACTGCCATGAAACAGTGAGTCTTGTGGTTTCCTGGAGTATGCGCATTTGACATCTGAAATTCACTCACAAAATATTCCTTTACAAAAGATGGAATATGTTGGTGTATTTGCAGAACGTTAATTAGGTCAAATATATCGGCTCTAATGATAATTCTGCCCATTGTGCTTCTTGGGCGGGAGAGATGAGATGGCAAAGAGGCTCCCATTATTAGGTAGGCAACAATAGTTTTCTCACTACCTTCCACTAGTGTTTCATTGCTGAGCCCTCTGATTTATTTCAGGGTCTACCTGAGTCAAGTTTGTTAAACCAAATGATTCATTACACAGTTTGACAACAAAGAGTTTGACAAAAAGGATAAATGCCATAGAGCCCCCTTCTATGTAATGAAGTCTAATGTGGCAGCTAGTAGGACAAAAACTGTGTATGATCTCCTTACCTTGTATAGTTCCCGGAGCTTAGAACAGTGTTTGCCATATCATAAGTGCTTAACAAATGCCACAATCATATTATATGGTAATCATTATTATTACTTACTAGACCAGAGTATAAAGACAGGGATACTGTAATGTCAGTCTCCGCAACCGGTCTCACTCACTTAATATTATAATACTACCACATGCTGAGAGAAATAGGCATTTACTGAAGCCAGAAATCCAAGAACCTTTTATAGTAGTTGTTGTAGTACTAGGGCTTACTGAGTTACTGCAATCTACCAAACATTTACTTCAACAAAAGTCACAGAGACATAAGGGGAGATAGGGAAGTAAGCTAAAAGGAAAGATAAGAAACTAAATATAAAAGAAAAAGTACAACGGTATAAACTAGGGCCCTAATTGTCAAAAATTGGAACTATTTGTTATATTTGTAGTACTAAAGACCACTGGAGCTCCAGAAAGTATCTTGTATTTAGTGATATGAACAATAAAAGTCAAAGAAACTGATAGTATAGTGCTCTGAATACAGTAAGTGCTCAATAAATATGATTGATTAATTGATTAATTGCTATGGAAGAAGTTCATAACATCTGTACTTCATCTCAGATGTGCTGAAAATACTAAAGCAGTAGATTTTTCTAAAGCATTACTCATTTGGTGAAATTAACTGTCTTTGAGCTGTACAAGATCCACTATCTCTAGTATTTTTGCCATCGTATGTGAGAATTCAGTTTTGGAAATTAGGTCTCTACTCTGAAATCCAAATAGCCCCTTATAACCTGAGAAAGTCTTCAGAATTTTCAGATTATTGTCCCTTTGTATCACTTCATTAAAATCTGGAAAGACTGTGAGGGGCTGTGTCCAACCGGATCATCTCGTATTTACACCAAATGCTTAGTACAGTGCATGGCACATAATACACACTAACAAGCGCCGCAGTAATAATAAAATCAGTGCATTGTTATGGCTTTAAAGTCTAAAATCAGCACTATTGAAAATAATGTTTTAAACTCCCTTTTAAGTGTGACACTCACCTTTGGGGCAGAAAAGAAACATCTCTAGATCACAAAGGGATTATTGGGATATAAATAGCACTTTATCAAGGCTGCCGTGGTTTTAGGGCATTGGGAAACTGTCTTCCTTGGAGTTACAAGACAGTGTTACATCTCTCAGTAGGACATCAAATATGTCCTTTTCCATATGTGGTATATTAAAATTGAATGCAATTTAACACTGATGATATGAGAGGTGGTGGCTAATCTATATTGCTGTTCATTCCTGGATCTTGCAATAAGGTGAATTCAGGTTTTAGTTTAAGATGGTTTGGAGCCATTTTTGCTGAAGAAGGAAAAGAACAGGTAAAAAATATCAACAAAATTAATTGTGAATTTTAGTTCAATTCCAGCTCCAGAAAACCCATTGCTTTTTTAATTTTTTTTTCATTTCATTTTCTCAGAACAAGATATCATTTCTTCAGTGGAAAGATTTTGGGACTAAAAGTCAAGTTCTAGTCCCAGCCCTGCACTGACCTGCTTTGTAACCTTAAGAAAGACAGCACTTAATCTATATGGCCTTAGTTTCCTTAACTCTAAAATGGGAATAAAATATATACTTCCCTCCCTCTTAGTTTGTTACCTCTGAAGAGGACAATGACTGTGACCCCAACACTTCGTTCATAATATCCATCAGTGGTATTGAGCACTGACTGTATGTAGAACACTGTACTAACCACTTGGAAGAGTACAATATAAGAGAGTTGGTAGCTGTGTTCCCTTCCCACAAGGAGTTTAGAGTCTAGAGGGGAGCTTACAGTGACTTAATAAATAAGCTAAGTATTCACTCTTGCAGAAATTGAAATAAGAACTATCCATCTAGGCATAGGAGATTAAATTAATATTTTTCCCATTATTCATATCTATCCACTAATCTATTTCCATGTCAAGAATTCTCTCCTACCCATTGTAAAGTCAGCAATATATCTCCTTCAAGGTAAATCCCTTTATATCTAAGTGCATTCCCCACGGTGTTGAATAACATTTATTCCTAGCCTTTCTTTTACTAAACTTTTGAAAATTTGAAGACTTGTTTTAACAGTGTTTGTTAATTACTTACAATGCATCAAATACTGAGATAGACAGAAGGTTATCAAATTAGACACAATCCCTGTCCCGCATGGAGCTCACAGTCTAATCAGGTGTTGAATCCCCATTTTACAGATGAAGAAACTGAGGCATAAAGAAGTTACCTGACTTTTCCAAATGTCACACAACAGGCAAGTGGCAAAACCGGGATTCGAACCCAGGTCTTCTTAATTCCCAGGCCCATGCTTTCTCCATTAGGTCACGCTGCTTTTCAAGACCTTTGTTAATTCATCCTCAACTTTACCTCCTAGTTTCAATTTTTAACATTTCCTCATATGTTCCATTTTGTTAGCGTTTGCAATAACACTGACCGCCTGCATGTTCTTGGCAATCTGGGTCCCTGGCAGAGGTGAGAGTGCAAGAGTTACTATGCAGACCAATAGAGCTATGATCCATTCCTTTCCCACAGGTTCTCTCTCCTGCCTGATGTCTCTATTTTTATCCTGGAGAGATACACTTTCCCTTACTTTTCTGTTCCCCTTGCCTGGGGGAAAGACTGACATCACCAGTTAAAGTCTATGCCTAAATTTGAAGTGTTCAGCCTGGAAAAGGCAGAAATGGCAAACTGGGATGCCGGCCAAAGTGTGTTGCCTTCCTCAAATCCAGATATCATAAGCGTCCATACGGATAGATCTCTTCTGGGGACTCCGTATCCATTTTCCATAATTTTCCAAGATAATTCTTCAGTATGGAGTAAGGGATTCCAGTGGAGCAAGTATTATCTAAGACATAGAATCCTTCCCACTCATGGCACCTCATTAAAAGCAGAACACACCCATAGCTATTGACTGCTTGACATTCAGTAATATTGCTAGCATTGTCCTCAAAATCACTTTTCCGTGGCTTCAAACCTGAGGTGGACAACCAAAAGGAACACCCTCTCTCCTTGCAGTAACTTAAGGTCTTGTATCTTCCCCCGCACTTAGTACAGTGCTTGACAAAAAAGAAGCATTTAATACCACAGTTTATCATTATCGTTATTGCTATTAACTATAAGAGCCATCAAATGGATGTGGCAGAGTTTTTGTCCTATGATTTCATTTCTATGGTTAGCTACTGCACCAGTTTTCCCTGAAACAGCTTTGTGGGCTCAGTGGTCATTGAGTGCTGTGTCTGTGGGATAGTAACTGTTCTAAGCACTAAGTCATTCCCTGTCCCACATGGGGCTCACAGTCTTTACCCCATTTTACAGATAAGTTCACTGAGGCCCAGAGAAGTGAAGTGGCTTGTCCAGAATCACGCAATGGACAAGTGTCAGAGCCAGGATTAGTTCCTGTGCTCTATCCATTCAGCCATGCCACTTCTCTCTGGACCCTTTTATCCTGGAGTCCAAGGACCCATGAACACTCATTCAATCAATCATTCATTCATTCATTCAATCGAATTTACTGAGTACTTACTGTGTGCAGAGCACTGTACTAAGCAGTTGGGAAGTACAAGTCGGCAACATATAGGGACAGCCCCCACCCAACAACTGGCTCACAGTCTAGAAGGAGGAGACAGACAACACCACAAAACACGTAGACATGTGTCAAAATCGTCAGAACAAATAGAATTATAGCTATATTCATTCATTCATTCAATCGTATTTATTGAGCCCTTACTGTGTGCAGAGCACTATACTAAGCACTTATGCATTAATGCATTTATGCACTTACTAAGCTATGTTCACATGATTAACAAAATAATATGTACAAGCAAAATAAGTAGAGTAATAAATCTACACAAATATATACAAGTGCTTAGAGAGGGGAAGGATGTGGGGGGGGGGTGGGGAGGAGGAGAGGAAAAAGGGGGCTCAGTCTGGGAAGGCCTCCAGGAGGAGGTGAGCTCTCAGTAGGGCTTTGAAGGAAGGAAGAGAGCTAGCTTGGTGGATGTGTGGAGGGAGGGCATTCCAGGCCAGGGGAAGGACGTGGGTGGGAGGCCGACGGCAGGACAGGAAAGAACGAGGTACAGTGAGGAGGTTAGCGGCAGAAGAGTAGAGGGTGCAGCCTGGGCTGTAGAAGGAGGTAAGGGAGTTGAGGTAGGAAGGGGCGAGGTGATGGAAAGCCTTGAGCCGAGAATGAGTAGTATTTGCTTGATTCGTAGGTTGACAGGCAACCACTGGAGTTTTTTGAGGAGGGGAGTGACATGCCAATAGCGTTTCTGTACAGAGAGTTTCTGTACAAAGAGAATCCTGGCCGTAGAGTGAAGTATAGACTGAAGTGGGGAGAGACAGGATGATCGGAGATCAGAGAGGAGGCTGATTCAGTAATCCAGTCGGGATAGGATGAGAGGTTGAACCAGCAAATTAGCAGTTTGGATGGAGAGGAAAGGGTGGATCTTGGCGATGTTGTGGAGGTGAGACCGGCAGGTTTTGGTGATGGATTGGATGTGAGGGATGAATGGAGAGCAGAGTCGAGGATGAGACCAAGGTTGTGGGTTTGTGAGACGGGAAGGATGGTAGTGCCATCTACAGTGACGGGAAGGTCAGGGAGAGGACAGGGTTTGGGAGGGAAGGTAAGGAGTTCAGTCTTGGACAAATTGAGTTTTAGATGGTGGGCAGACATCCAAATGGAGATATCCTGAAGGCAGGAGGAGATACAAGCCGGGAGGGAGGGAGAGAGAGCAGGGGCAGAGATGTAGATTTGGGTGTCATCAGTGTGGAGATGATAGTTGAAGCCATGGGAGCAAATGAGTTCACCAAGGGAGTGAGTGTAGATAGAGAACAGAAGGGGATCAAGAACTGACCCTTGAGAAACCCTTAGAGTAAGGGGATGGGAGGGGGAGGAGGAGCTCACAAGGGAGATTGAGAATGAATGGCCGGAGAGATAAGAGGAGAACCAGGAGAGGACGGAGTCTTTGAAGCCAAGGTTGGATAGCGTGTTGAGGAGAAGGGGTGATCCACACTGTCGAAAGCAGCTGAGACTGTGATGGGCAGCTGAGCTGAGCTTCTAGACTGTGAGCCCGTTGTTGGGTAGGGACTGTCTCTATATGTTGCCTACTTGTACTTCCCAAGCGCTTAGTACAGTTCTCTGCACACAGTAAGCGCTCAATAAATCCGATTGAATGAATGAATGAATGAGAGGTCGAGGAGTAGTAGGATAGAGTAGATTCCGATGGATTTGTCAAGAAGGAGGTCATCGGTGACCTTTGAGAGGACAGTTTCGGTGGAGTGTAGGGGATGGAAGCCAGATTGGAGGGAGTCAAGGAGAGAGTGGGCGTTGAGGAATTCGAAGCAGCAAGTGTAGATGAGTCATTCTAGGAGTTTGAAAAGGAAGGATAGAAGAGAGATAGGGTGATAGCTAGAAGGGGAGGTGGGGTCAAGAGATGGTTTATTTAAGATGGGGGAGACGTGGGCATGTTTGAAGGCAGAGGGAAACGAACCAGTGGAGAGTGAGTGGTTGAAGATGGAAGGTAAGGAGGGGAGGAGAAAAGGGGAGAGAGTTTTCATAAGATGATCGGGAATAGGGTCTGAAGCATAGGTGGATGGAGTAGCACCTGAGAGAAGGGAGGAGATCTCATCTGAAGATACTGCTTGGAAGGATGGGAGAGTAGTGGAGAGGGTTAAGAGCGTAAATGCCAAATAGGATGCGATAAAGGCAGGACCCGTCACCTAAGACCTAAACAGAAATTGATAATTGCTTGAATGATGACTTTTCAGAATATTTTCAGCTTAATAATCATGCTGATTAAGGTATTCAATAAGTGCTTACTGTGTGTCGTGCTCGGTACTAAAGCCCTTGGCTTGATACAGAATAATCAGGTCAAACTCTGTCCCCATCCCACATGGGGTTCACAGTCTAAGAGAAAGAGAAAAATGGATATTTTATGCTCATTTTGCAGATGAGAAAACTGGGGCACAAAGTAGTGCCTTCCAAAACAAAGTGTTCAGGAGTTAAATCTAATGTACTAATGGGGGAGTTTTTCTTTAATCTTATCCAAACCTGGGTGCTTCCCTTATATCAGAATACTGCATGAATGGTTATGAAAAAGCTCTTTTGATGATTTATGATAATAATGATGGTATTGGTTAAGTGTTTACTATGTGCCAAGCACTTTCTGAGAGCTTGATTTGATTTTGGTTCACCCATTAGGATATTTTTTTTCCTGTGGGCTAACCTTCCTATATATACTTAACTCTTTTTAAGAAACAATATCAAGTGCATTTAAGATCAAATCTATGATCTCCTTTTGCGCCACAGTATCATTTAGAGAAAGGCATTAGGAAAGTAGAAACTATCACTGCTTTATTATTGAGATCATTAATATTCCAAATATCATTATTGAAATTTTTTGGAATTTATTGAGCTCTTATTGTGTGCGGACACTGTACTAAGCACTTTGGAACGTGCAATACAATAAAAAATAATCTCATGCCTGCCATATCAATCAAATAATGGTATTTATCAAACGCTTCCTGTGTTCAGTAACTCTACTACGTTCTTTCATATATACTGTAATTATTTCCATGACATGACATGTCCTTCCTTTCTCAACTTCTACTTCTACTTTCCACAAGTATCTCCCTTGTGTTTCATTTCAACACACATGACAATGAATCTGAGAATGATTCTTGGCAGAGTGAACACTGCCAAATGTATCTAGCTGGTTGGAGGAAGAGAAAAAGTAAGAGAACTCTCTATATCCATCTGTTTAAGATCTTTCACCTCCTTCAATTTTTTATATAATCGCAGAAGCTAATCTATGTTATTCTCTATGGGGGGCCCCTACAGATTTTCAGTAGTAGACCTACTTTTAGAGGTAAAATCCTTAGCAATTTTGACATCATCGCCATCAATGGTATTCACTGAGAGTTTACTATGTACAGACTACTGTATTGAGAGCTTGATAGAGTAAAATAAAACAGAGATGGCTGATATATTCCCTGCCCAAAGTGAGTTTACAGTCTAGAGGGGGAGACAGGCATTAACATAAAAAGTTATAATATAATTAACATTGCCTTTACCCCTAAAAAACTCCTAAATGCGTTGAATTTAAACAGCATAATTAGTCACTGTGTATAAATAGTGCTATTATTCAAATACCTGGTAAACCACACTTCTTCATAATTGTCTTTTAGAACTGAGGAAGAAAGAATTGGAGTGTGGCAGTTGAATAGATGGCCACATGTCTATAACCCCAGTCACAAGCGCTTTTAGTCATCTGGGCCCTAGATCAAAGATGCAGTATACTCTCTTTTCGTTCTGGGGAATATTCACTCCCTTCCATCCCACCCCGGCATAAGATTCCTGTGTCATCTCTCCAAAGATTTCCAACTGCCCCTTTCCTTCATTTGAGGAGAATATTTGTTCTCCTTCTGTGATCTTCCCTCTCTAGTAAGTAGGGTGAATCCAGAATTCCTCTGTTCAGGAGACATGATCCCAGTATGGTTTATTTGAGTATGGTTCTTGGTGCGTGCCTAAACTTAATCCACTCTTCCAAGGGCCTCAACATCACCTTTGCTGGGGATATTTGATGAAGGAGACTTAAAACACAGATGAATAAATGTTCTGTCTACCTCCACATTAAATTGCCAATCTTTACTATATATTCTATCTCTGTGTGAGTATATGCATGGGAACCACAATATACATGTGTGTGTTTACAAGGAAGGATTTTCTTTTCTCAACTCCTTTCTTTCAGAACTATATTAATGGCTCCAGATCGGCCTGGTGGAAATTCCTAGTTTAACATGCCTCCATGGGAAAGCAGTGTTGTGGGTCACATCTAACATACTCAGAGCAGTGTGATTGGCTATGTGGACTGGATAATCGTATTCCCCAATGGACACGAACAATGGCACCTTGGTGATTGAATTCATTCTTGTGGGTTTCAGAGACCACCCAGAATTGCAGATCCCTCTCTTCATGATATTTTTTACTGATCTACATGACTACCATCTTGGGGAATCTTGGGATGATCATGTTAATCCAAATGGACTCCCACCTGCACCTGACCATGTACTTTCTCCTAACAGGATCATCCTCCGTGGACATATGTTACTCTTCTTCTACTGCCCACAGAGCCCTGGTGAACTTCTTAGAATGGGGAGAAGCCATTTATGTAGCTGGATGTGCTAGGCAGCTTTACCTTTTCGCTGGCTTTGCCAGCCCAGAATCTTTCCTCCTGGTGATCATGGCATATGACCGTTACATGGCCATCGGCAACCCTCAGCTTTATGAGACTGTCATCTCCTGGAGAGTCTGCTTAGGCCTGGTGGCTGGTTCCTACTTGGCTAGATTTACAAATGTTACCCTGCTCACCAGCTGCACTTTCCAGTTGACCTTCTGTGGCCCCAACGTGATCCAGCACTACTTCCACAATGTCCTCCTGCTTTTTTTCAGTCTATCAGTTGGATTTATTGAGTGCTTACTGTGTTCAGAATCCTGTACAAAATGCCTGGGAGAATAAAATGTGACAAAGTTGTTCCTCAGTTTTCCAAAATATTTTAAGATGGCACATGTGTTCTCTCCAACAATGTATTTCCTTGTGATTATACTTAGTTGTAAATAAAGTTTTGCAAATGTTTTAGAGGAGAAAATATAAAATTAGCTGACATTGCAAGTATATGTATGGATATATATAGATAGATATATAGGTATAGATAGATATAGATATAGATATCCACATAGGCTTTCAGTGTGTGTCCATGTATTATCTCTTTGTAATATATAGTTGTCAACGAGAAGAAAAGCATTAATATTTTAAAATGATGTCGAAAAATACTGGATATCGTACATAAGAAAATGATTCTAAAATCATTTGTTAATTGTTTTTCCCACTGGATTCCAAAGCAAAGCAAATTTCTCAAGGGCAAAATGATTAGATTGCTATGAATTCTTTGCATACTTGGTGGCTTTTTTTACCATAAATCTCTCTTCCGGAAATTAAAAGTGGAATAAAAGATGTCCAGAGGCTTTAGGGCCATGTTGTTTTCTAGTAGGATTAGCTTTCAAAGGTTCATTTGTTTAACATGAATTGCATTTTTTTCTTGATATACAGGTGCCTTAAACAGGACTAAAGATGTGGGGAAATACACTTAGTGGAGATGAAAGCAAAATTTTAAAAAGTGGCAAATTTTGGCTTCCATTAGAAGAGGTCCCAGCACAAAAAAAGCCATCATAAATTTAAATTTCTTAATTATGGAAGATGGAAACCTTTTTTACATAATAGTTGTGCAGGATTGCAACATTTGACAGTTTTGGAATGTTTAGAAAAATAGCTGATGGAAACTGCTGTTTAAAAATCCTAACGGTCTGTAATTGTGGAAAAAATACATTGACTTCAAAATTGGTTTATGAAAGCACGCAATAAGAAAGAGCACATTAATAATCCTTACTGCTATTACTTCAGTTTTCAAGATTCCAATATCTGTTGCTCAGATACCTTTCCAGTGGTGATTTTAAGGTGTAAAATGATACGAATATAAAATGACAGATACAATATTCCAAGTATTTAATCATCAGCATCATCATCAATAGTATTTATTGAGCCCTTACTATCAACCAGTCAATCAATCAATGGTATTTATTGAGTGATTACTATGTGCAGAGCATTATATTAAGAGCTTGGAGGAGTAAAACACAACAGATTTGGAAGATGCATTCCCTACCCGCAAGGAACTAGTGAGATAAACATCTTAAAATGTTTTCTAGTTGATGTTAGCAAGAAGGCATTTTCGATTCAGTTTCCTCAACTATAAAAAGCACCCATGGGAAAAATAACTGAAAATATCATCTTGCAGCTATTTCCCCGCATTTCCTGGGAAAGCACAGAAAACACATCTATGTAGGAAAACACTGAACCTTTAAGAAAATAATGCCAAACGTCTGTAATGTGCTCTAAAAGGTATAGCAATGATAGAGCCATTAATCCAGCTATTTTTTGTCATGAGATCCAACCATGCATAAGAATGGGACTGAAAAGATTTTCGTGGCATCATGGAGATTTGAAAATATTTTAAACTAAGAACACTTACATGTGGTTTTACTAGTAGTAATAGTAGAAGTTGTAGTAGTTGTAGAAGTAGTAGTAGCAATAACAATAATAATCACAATTGTATTTGTTAAGCACTATGTGTCAACCACTGTTCTGAGTACTGGGATAAATTTAAGCTTATCAGGTTCGACACAGTTCCTGTCCCACAAGGCGCTCACAGTCTTAAACCCCATTTTACAGAAGAAGTAACTGAGGCACAGAGAAGTTAATTGATTTGCCCATTGTCCCCAGCAGAGAGGTGGTGGAACTAGCATTAGATCCAAAGGTCCTATGGCACCCAAGCCCGTGTTCTGTCCACTAGGACATGCTGATTAGTAGTAATAGTGGTAGAAGTTTTAGTAGTAGTATTACTAGTAGTACTAGTAGCATCAGACCCAGCAGAATCTATTGAATGCCCACTTGATACAATGCACTGAAGAATTAGGCATTTGGGAAGTGCAAAATAAATAAGCAATGTAGCTTAGTGGAAAGAGTATGGGCTTGGGAGTCAGAGAACATGGGTTCTAATCCTGGCTCCAGCACTTCTCTTCTGCGTGACCTTGGGAAGGCACTTAATTTCTCTGTGCCTCAGTTACCTCATTTGTAAAATAGGGATTAAGACTGTGAGCCCAGCGTGGGACAACCCGATTTCCTTATACCTACCCCAGTGCTTAGAACAGTGCTTGACATTCGGTAAGTGCTTAACAAATGCCTTTCATTCATTCAATTGTATTTATTGAGTGCTTACTGTGTGCTGGGCACTGTACTAAGCGCTTGGGAAGTACATTATTATTATTAGGCATGTTCCCTGCCAACGCAAGCTAATGTTTTAACAGAGGAGGACAGATATAAAAGTATCAATCAATCAATCAATCAATCGTATTTATTGAGCGCTTACTATTTGCAGAGCACTGTACTAAGCGCTTGGGAAGTACATTATTATTATCAGGCATGTTCCCTGCCAACGCAAGCTAATGTTTTAACAGAGGAGGACAGATATAAAAGTAGTTACAACTATTGTGATCAAAATATGTAATTGAGCACACAAATATGCAGGGATGGGTATAAATCCGTTGAATAAAAAATTCAGGCTCAGAAATACAACAAAATAGCTGAGATAGCACCTTAAACCTATCCCTAGCATTTTTGGGGAAATGAACTTTCTGAACCTGGGAACATAATCAAATGGAGCTCAGCTAGAACAGCCCCAAGAAAGTTCAGCTGGTATCATGACTCAGGTCATGCAGTTAGTCAGTCAGTTGTATTTATTGAGTGCTTATTGTGTGCAAAGCACTTTTAAATATTTGGGAGAGTTCAATACTACAATAAACTGATACATTCCCTACCCACAATTACCTTACAATCTAGAGGACACTGTCAGTGCTCTTTATTCTCCAACATAAATCCTTCTGGGATGTTCATTAAATAACAGGAAATAGAGAAGACTGGACTTTAGTAATTCAGAATTTTGCTGGCTTTCCAGCACATGGCTAGCGAGCCCAGCCATTCATTCTAGACGTTACGCTTGTTGTGGGGGGAATGTGTCTGTTTATTGTTGTGTTGTGTTCTCCCAAGTGCTTAATACAGTGCTCTGCACACATTAAACACTCAATTAATACAATTGAATGAGCGAATGAATGAATGGTAGGGGAGAGTTAGAGATGCCTTGGAGCATTAAACAATATCAGCATTGAATTATTGTTATATTGTATTCTCCCGGGCGCTAAGTACAGTTCCCTGCACCCGCTAGACCTTTGTCCAATAGACCTTGTCAATCCTACAGAGCGAAGATTGAAGACTGAAGAGAAAAATGGCGGGAAGTAACCAAACCATGGTAACTGAGTTCGTCCTTCTGGGATTTACAAATCAGCTGGACCTGCAGATTCTGCTCTTTGTGATATTTCTAGTAATTGATCTCATCACCCTCATAGGGAACCTTGGGGTGATAGGGCTAATCAGGATCAGCTCTCGACTCCAAACCCCCATGTACTTTTTCCTCAGTCACCTCTCGTTTGTTGATATCTGTTATGCCTCCTCTGCCATGCCCAAGATACTGGCAAATATCTTCGTGAAGGAAAGAACCATTTCCTTTCCTGGTTGCTTCACCCAGATGTTTTTCTCCAGAGCTTTGGCGACTACGGAATGTTTCCTGTTGGCGACCATGGCCTTTGATCGTTTTGTTGCCATCTGTAATCCACTGCTGTACGCAGTCGTCATGTCTAACAGAGTCTGCAGTGAGCTGGCTGCTGCTGTGTATATTTATGGTTTCCTCAATTCACTGATACAGACCACTATGACTTTGTAAGCTTCATTCTGTTACTCCAGTGCCATTAATCACTTCTACTGCACCGATCCACCTGTGCTATCGCTTTCCTGCTCTGACATTCATGTGAAAGAGAAACAGATCTTCATTATTTCCACACTGAATCTCGTCATCTCTCTGCTGGTGGTCTTTCTCTCATACTGTTGCATCTTTGTTGTGGTTCTGAAATTCCCTTCAGGAGAGGAAAGATGCAAGGCTTTGTCTACCTGTGTAACCCACCTGACTGTCATTGTTTTGTTTTATGGGACCCTCTTTTCAGTGTACTTTCAACAGCTATACGTAAATCACGCCTTGCCTTTTGACAAAGCAGACTCTGTGTTTTATAGTCTCATCGTTCCCATGTTGAACCCCCTGATCTATAGCCTGTGTAACAGAGATGTGAAGGAGGCCTTGAGAAAAGTAGTAGGTAGGAATGTTTTGGGGTGAATTAACCCGTTCAGCAGCAATATTATAAGTCAATAAACTCATATTTCTCAGTGTTCCCTGAAATAAGTCGTTATTATAATTGTAACAGTGGAATTTTACATTTTAAAATTAAATGCACTGGGATGGCCTTCTTTGCAAAGCTCCGGGTTAAGTAAACGTTGTATTGTAGTACTCACCCTGTGTCCAACACCATACCTTTATGTATACAAATGGTTTTTCCAACACTGCGTTACACTGGTTTCTGTCAGACACACATTGTCAGAAGAATATTACCAGATTTTCCTGTCACATTCTAGCTAAAATGCAGAGTGAAAACATGCATCAGGGAAGAACATGCAGACTGTGTCGTCTTCTATGTGACTGCATCTAGTGTGGTTTCATTTTCTAATTCTGACAGATTAAACTCTGGGCCAGTGATGAAACTCTTTGGTTGTGTGTGAAGTTTCCTGGGTGAAGGTTAAGGCTCCACAGAATTACTGGACTCCACACCCAACCTATATTCCAAGAATATTCAATCAATCAATCAGTTGTATTTACTGTCCTAAGCACTTGGGATAGTACAATATAACAGTATAACAGAGTTGGTAGACATGTTGGTAGACAGAGGAGAAACATGGCGTAGATGGCTAAGCACAGGCCTGGGAGTCAGAAGGTCATGGGTTCTAATCCCAGCTCTGTCACTTCTCTGCTGTGTGACCTTTGTCAAGTCACTTCACTACTCTGTGCCTCAGCTACCTCATTTATAAAATGAAGATTGAGACAGTGAGCCCCACATGTTGCCAACTTGTACTTCTCAAGCGCTTAGTACAGTGCTCAGCACACAGTAAGCGCTCAATAAATACGATTGAATGAATAAATGAATGACAGTGTCTGTGACAAACCCGATTTGCTTGTATCCACCCCAGCACTTAGTAGAGTGCTTGACACATAGTAAGTGTTTAATAAATACCACTAGTATTATTATTACATTCCCTGACCACAGAGAGCTTGCATTCATGCCCAACTATGTATTAAAGGTCTACTTTCCTGACTCTCCCTGATACAGCAAGGATATGAAAATAGTAGGAACTCAGTAAGTTGTTTTGGATCAAATTGCTTATGTTGGAGCTTGGATTTTTCACCGCAAATCTTGCCCAAGTAATTACTTTCAACCTGAATATGTTATGTTAACTAAGCAAACTGTAAGAGATACTGATTGACTCGTCCGTTCCTCTCCCCCTTCTTCTCTTCCTAACCTCCCACCCTTTCCCTGAGTGAACGGACTTTTTCCCATTAGAATAAAAATCTTTCATTTCTTAATAATAGTAATTATGGCATTTGTTAAGCACCGTTCTAAACACTGGGGTAGATACAAAGTAATTAGGTTGTCACACGTGGGGCTCACAGTCGTAATCCACATTTTATAGATGAGGTAACAGGCACAGAGAAGTTAAGCGACTTGCTCAAATCACAGGGCTTACAAGTGGCAGAGCTGGGATTAGAACCCATGACCTTTGACTCGCAAGCCTGTGCTCTTTATGCTAAACCACACTGCTAAATGGTCACGGAGCTCTAGCAGGTTAGAATTAAGTTGTGGAACTACGTCTGATATGATTATATTATACCTTCCCCAATCCTTGGTTCATGCAATAAGAACCATCATTATAATTGTTATTATTATGATTACCTCATTAGACAAGAGAATATTTCTAAATCCCTGGCACTGAAGAAAATTATCTGACCTGTGAGAGACTTTCTGAGTAAAGGACACCTCGCAAAGTTCACTTCAGATTAACATTTTAATTTCCATTTTAACTTAATTGGCTGATTCATGATTTCCTTTTTACTTTCCATAATTGGTTGATTATTATTATTTATCACAATAAAAACAATGATAATTATGAACCAAACATTGGGGTAGATATAAAATAATCAATCAGACATAATTCCCATTTCACAGAGGAGTCATTGCCTAAGAAGGAGGGACAATAGGTATCATAACCCCCTTTAACTGATGGGAAAACAGGCACAGAGAAACTAAGTGATTTGCCCAAGGTGATAAAGCAGGTAAGCAGCAGCATTGAGATTTAAACCTGATTTTCCTAACTCTCTGTCCCTTACTCTCTCCACTGCCTCCTCTACTGAGCCACCCTGTCTCCCAACAGAAACTGATGGGATCCCCTTTAATAAATGAACAGATTTTTGATTACTTCAGTTCTTCTACATGTGTATGTGTGGTAGTAGTAGCAGCAGTATTTATTTCAGTCAATCAATCATATTTGATTTTTTGATTGAGCCCTCCGTGGGACAACCTGATCACCTTGTAACCTCCCCAGAGTTAGAACAGTGCTTAGCACAAATTAACTGCCATAATCATCATCATTTTTATTGAGCACTAACTGTGTACAGCGTACTGTAATAAGTACTCGGGAGAGTATAATAAAACACTATTACAGACGCATTCTCTGTCCACAATCAGCTTACAGTCTAAAGGGGTTGATGAACATCGATATAGATAAATGAATTATGAATTATGTACAGAAGTGCTGTGTGGCTGGGAGAGGGCATGAATAAAGGGCACAAGTCAGTGTAATGCAGAAGGTAGTGGAAGAAAAGGAACAGAAGGCCTAGTTGGGGAAGGCTTCCTGGGGGAGATATGCCTTTAATAATACTTTGAAGTCAGGGAGAATAATTATCTGTCACATATGAAGAGGGAGAGTATTCCAGACCAGAAGTAGTACATGGATGAGAGGTCAGCATTATAATACACAAAACTGAGGTACAGTGAGTAGGTCGGCATTAGAAGAGAGAAGTGTGTGGACTGTGTTGTAGTAGGATCGCATGCAGGTGATGTATGAGGGAACAAAGTGATTGAGTGCTTTAAAACCAATTTATTAAGCACTTACCATATACAGACCACTCTCCTAAGCACTGGTAGAGAATACACAGGTTATTTTAAATGTGAATAACGTATAGTGCAACAGAAAATGAATCAGTATTCAATGAGTGTTCAGTGTGTAGAGTCCTACTACTGTGCATGGTTTTATTTAATCATGCTAGCGGATCTACTTGTAATAGCATATCAATCAGTACTATTTATTGAGTGCCTATTGTGTGCAGAGCGCTGTACTAAGCGCTTGGAAAAGTACAACACAACAAAGGTGGTAGTCACATTTCCAGCCCACAAAGAGCTTACAGTTTAGAGAATGCATATAATTTAGCACGAGTTCAGTTACTAATATTTTTCTGCGAGATCTTTCCTGAGTTCAATCTATTGCCCCATCAAGGAGAGTACAACCTTATTTGCCTGACTGACTGGCTTTCAAGGTTTCCTTAGAGCTAATAATAATAGTAATCGTGCTATTCGTTAAGCACTTACTCTATACCAAACATTGTACTAACCACTAGAGAATACAAGATCACCAGAATGGACACCTTTCCCGTCATACATGGAGCTCACAATCTAAGGGGGAGGGGGAACAGGTCAAAAACCATGATTTGATGAAAAAAATGTAATTTTGGGTCTACATTATCCAGATTGCCTGTCCAATGGCATTAATGAAAATCACCAGACATTGTTCAACTCTCTGTCAACTTTTCCAGTATAGGAGCAGTTTGAGAGTCTCATAACTCCTCACCCATTTGCCATTAGCCCTGTGGCATTTTCGAAACAATTCTTTCCAATTTATGACAGAGAGTGCATCAGACGAGGGTGGCAAAAATACATAAACTACCATAGTTAGTTACTACCTTTGTTACCAGGTTTGGGAAAACAGAAACAGTAGATAGGCCTTAGTTATCCCAAATTACCCACCCCAAACCCCATACTGTTTTTGTTCTCATAATCTAGAGTGAACCAAGAAGTTACAAATAACTGGAACTTCTAGTATTAAATTCTATTGTAGAGATGCTTCCAATTCAAATGAAATACTGTTTTCATGAAACAGTATTTCAATCATTAGATTGGAAAGGCTTAGAGTAAATTACTATAATGATTCCTAAGAGAATAAGGAAGTGTTTACTCATAATAAATGTCTGTGTGTTAATGGGATTTTCTCACTTGTTTGAATGTGAACTTGTATTATTTTAACCTACAGAGGAGACTGGGTCCTCCAGATGTCCCAGCCCCAAAAGATAATAACGATAATAATAATAACAATAATAATAATGGAATTTACTATTCACTTATTATGTGCAAAGCACTGTTCTAAGCGCTGGGGAGGTTGCAAAGTGATCAGGTTGTCTCCCGGGGGGCTCACAGTCTTAATCCCCATTTTACAGATGAGTTAACTGAGACACAGAGAAGTTAAGTGACTTCCTCAAAGTCACACAGCTAACAATTAGTGGAGTCAAAATTGGTGGAGTTAGGTGGACCCATGACATCTGACTCTACAGCCCGTGCTCTTTCCACTGAGCCACGCTACTTCTGTAATCCAAACCAAACACAAACCAAATCAAAACCAAACACAAATACGTTCCCTGCAAAGTCAACATCGATGTGCATGGTAGTAACTGAATACACTGTCTCCCCAGGCAGTATACATTACAGACTCCTGATTTTACTAGAAATAGCAAGGGATAACTCAACATTTGACAATGCTATAAATACCCAGAAGTCCAGTGTCAAAACAAGAAAATAGTGGCTTTCTTCCTTTGGGCCAGAGCAAACTGCTACTTTCTTCTGAAATAAAGGAACTTGGCATATTAGAAGTCATTTATGAAATCTCTTCTACCTGCTGTCTGGATGACTGGTGAGTAACCGACAGGATTTTTAAGGCCAACTCAAAAAGCAAAATGTGAAAATGCCCAGAATGTCCATTCTGAAATTAAAGGTCTGGGTGGAAATGGGATTATTGAAACAGTCAAAAATTTGAATGTAAGCATACCTTCATCGGATAGGAGACTAAAGGCTTCTGCAGGAAATGGGGGTCATGGAGATTGGGAAGACATATTTAGGATTTGAACTTGAGGCTGAAATAGTGAATTATAGGTATATCAAAAATGATAAAGTAACCAAAACATTTTATAACATCCTAGCCTTTTAATAAAAACTCTCTTCACAAAACAACTTGTTGCAACTTACGTTTTTAAAAGTAGATTTTTATGGCACAATTTCCACCCAAGTATTTAATCATGTTATAAACATGAGTCGAACAGTCTTCATGTAATTCTAAAAAGAAATATTTCTAGATCATTATTCCCAGTTTACATATTTACAGAATAGCTTATCTTATGGTATACTTTTTATTTAAAAATTTGAAACTGATCCAACATTTAAGTGTTATTTCCCTCCCATCAATCCCCAATTAAGTAAGAATGATGTTTAAAGTACAATGTGGACTTATTCATTCATTTTATTCAATCGTATTTATTGGTTAGGGAGTAGGGTGTGAAGAATTAAACTAAGGTAAATGGAAGGAGAGAGCAAACATATACAAAAGACTTGAAGAAAGGGAAGAGAAACTTTGGAACAAAAACAAGTGCTCATATGAAAGGACAGTATATCAACAGGTATAGATTACATTCAAATACCTCTTAACTAAACTCCAATATATTTATAATTAACAAAAAAGAACCAAAGCTGAGCAATAGTGAAAGTTTGAGTATACGGATTGGGGAAATCCACAGGTTATGAATAGGCATTTCCATAGGTTGTCCAGAATCCCCTTAAAACCACAGTACAAGATAAGAAATTGTGTGATTTAGGCAAAGGTGGAGGCATTTATGGCAGTGGCTTTCTGCTTCTGGAGGAAAGAGGTGAAAAACTTGGCACGCTAGATATATTCTTATAGTATAATGAATAGATTCAGTGAATATAAAGAGATATTTATTGATAACACATTGTGCACAGAACACTATACTAAGCATGGGAAGAGTACAATTCAACAGACTTGGTAGACTTGTTCCCTGTCCACAATAAAACAGCCCACAACAAGATGCACTCATGCTGATCTCATTTGTATTCCATATGTGTGCGCGCGCGTGTGTGTGTGTGTGTGTGTGTGTGTGTGTGTACTGATTAATAGGTACGATCCAAATTTTTTAACCCTCAAGGTTGTAAGCTTTATATTTAAATTCTAGCTTTCCCTTACGTGTAACATCTAATCTTATTTATTTTATTATTAATCTCCTCCACTAGATTGTAAATTCTTTGAGATAAGGGATTATGTCTTCTAAGTTTCTAACAATCTCCCAAACACTTGGTGCAATGCTCTGCCTCAAGTGCCTCAAGTAAATATCACTGTCTGATTGACAGATAATTTATATGAAGTTCTTAGAGAAGGGTGTGATCAGGACAAAGAAATCTGTGATTTTCTGACCTCAGTGGTACCGACATTTCAGTTATTCATCTGTGACTCCAGCACCAGTCACATACAAAACATTAACCTTCAGGTGGATGCTCTCACTTGTCTAGTTGTTTGTACCAACGAAAATCAGCTGCTGGTGATCCCCATGCACATTTCCTCACCTCTGTTTTGACATTCCTCATTCTATATGCCTTAATTTTTGCCATTCTTCTAAAGATCCTTTCCTTAAAAGGACAGCACAAATTCTGCTCTACCTTTTCCTGTCATCTCTCAGTTGCCTTCTAATTCTATGAGACACATTTCTTTGGGTATATTAAGCAGTATAATACAAGTCATTCCCTGAATTATGACAAAGAGGTCTCTCTATTTTATAGGCTCATTATTCCTATTCTGAATCCCCGGTACACCCTGGACATAATAGATTCAATGAGCACACAGCTGGAAAGGAGAATGGAATTGTGGGGACTTTAAACCAATAACAGAAATTCTGTGCATAAAATAAAGGAATGTTCATAACTTGTTTTCAGGCAGCATAATCAAAGAAATAAGAACCTAGCTTCAGAGATGTCTTTAATGTGAAAAACTTATCATATTATGTATTGTTTTATATTGTTCCTGATAAAAAATTAAATTATCAATCTGAAGGGACATTTTTTGAAAACAAGGTAATAGTAAGGAAAAATAAAATAAACCATCTAACCAAGATCAAAATTGCTTTCAGCATTTCAAATTATTTGGAGGTTCTTTCTCCAAATTGCATGAGACCTGAAGATATGGAGTGTGAAAATGCAGTCAGAGAAGCACTCCATTATGACTTTATGTGCATGTACGAAGGATGACTATGTAAGCAACTGGATGCATTTCCTTTGGTACACTTAAGCATGTACCTGCCAAACCCAACTTGCATTTATTTTGTGGTATTTCTTCCTCCCATTTCACTACCCTCATACAGAGAAACAAGAAGGCCTTCATCTCATTATTCAGTTGTTACCCTTCAAATCTTTCTTGGAAAAAAACCCTTGGTTTTATCTCAACACCAAAATGGACCTCATAACTCACGGTGTGTGATCTTTTATGCTTCACCCTTGGAAACCAAAGCATGATTCAGACACATACATCATCATTCAGTCACGATATTCAGAGCATTCACGTATGATGTATTCATTCAATCATATTTATTGAGTAATTACTGTGTGCAGAGCACTGTACTAAGCGCTTGTGCTCTCAACATAACATGACATGCCTGAATATGATATCCATTATGAAAAAAAAAACAACTTTTCCAATCATCTGTCATGTTACAGCAACACTTGTATCCTTCTATAAGCCTTCTTTATAATGATGAAGCATCCCATTAAGAATGACAAATGAGTCTTGATTCTAAAATGTCAGGGTTGAGACCCTGTATGAAGAAAATAACTATAAAATAGTGACATTCACAATAATAATGATAATTATGGCACCTGTTAAGTGCCTACAAAGTGTCAGGCACTGTTCTAAGGGCTGGGGTCGATTCAATGTAATTGGGTTAGACCCAGTCCCTGTCCTACACAGCGCTCACAGTATTAATCCCCATTTTACAGATGAGGGAGTTGAGGCACAGAGAACTGAAGTGACTTGCCCAAGGTCACACATCAGACAAGTGGTGGAGCCGGGAATAGAACTCATTATCTTCTGCCTCCCAGGCCCATGCTCTATCCACTAGGCCAGGCCAGGCCTGTTCCCACTGAAACAACTGATGAATCATTCAGTGGCATTTATTAAGCACTTACCATGTGGGAAGCACTGAGTAGCCTTAGCTGCCGTAGAGTCCAAAGTTTGACTTGAGGTTCTAACCCTTACGTTTCAATTAAACATCGGTCTCTAAGGTATGTGGAGTGAATCACTCATTTCATAAACGGCACAGCACTCAGAAGATGTGAGTCAATGTGGATTTGTCCTGATTTGATATGTAGTTAGCCTGAATGCTCCTTCTAGGCTGTAAACTCCTTAAGACAGGGAGTCTGCCTACCCACTTTGTTGCACCCTCCCAAGCACTTTACATAGTGAACATTCCATCAATATGATTGACTGACTGCCTGAAAGTTAGAAGAAGGCTGTATATCGGTAGTTCCAATGACATCACGGTTCCAAATTATCACTAATGGTGATATCGGTACTCTCCTAGTACTCAACATCCCCTTTTGCATTGACCCTATCCTTCCAAATTTAGGGGGATGGGCTGAATTTAGGAATCATTTAATGATGATTAAAACATAACAATTGTGCTTCTTGTGAAGCAGTTACTATGTGCCGAGCACTGTGCTAAGTGCTAGGATAGAGACAAGACAATCAGGTTCATTCATTCATTCATTCAATCGCATTTATTGAGCGCTTACTGTGTGCAGAGCACGGCACTAAGCGTTTGGGGAGCACAAGTTGACAACACATAGAGATGGTCCCTACCCAACAACGGGCTTACAGTCTAGAAAGGGGAGACAAACAACAAAACAAAACATGTGGACAGGTGTCAAGTCGTCAGAACAAAATAGAATTAAAGCTAAATGCACATCATTAACAAAATAAATAGAATAGTATATATGTGCAAGTTAAATAGAGTATTAAATCTGTACAAACATATATACAGGTGATGTGGGGAGGGGCAGGTGGTAGGGTGGGGGGATGGGGAGGAGGCGAGGAAAAAGGAGGCTCCATCTGGGACGTCCTCTTGGAGGAGGTGAGCTCTTGGTAGGGCTTTGAAGGGAGGAAGAGAGCTAGCTTGGTGGATGTGTGTAGGGAGGGCATTCTAGGCGAGGGGGAGGATGTCGGCCGGGGTTCGACGGCGGGACTGGTGGGAACGAGGTACAGGAGGAGGTGAGAAGGTTAGTGGCAGAGGAGCAGAGGGTGCGGGCTGGGATATAGAAGGTTGAACACAGTCCCTGTCCTACATGGGGCTCATAATCTAAGTAAGAGGGGGAATGGTAATTGAATATTCAGAGAAGCTGCGTGGCTCAATGGAAAAAGCCAGGGCTTAGAGTCAGAGGTTATGGCTTCAAATCCCAGATCGGCCAATTGTCAGCTGTTTGACGTTGGGCAAGTCACTTCACTTCTCTGTGCCTCAGTTTCCTCATCTGTAAAATGGGAATAAAGACTGTGAGCCCCACGTGGGACAATCTGATCATCGTGTATCCTCCCCAGTGCTTAGAACAGTGCTTTGCACATAGTAAGCACATAAATGCCATCATTAGGATACTAATAATTATTTTACATATGATGCAACTGAGGCCCAGAGAAGTGAAGTGACTTGTCCAAGGTCACACAGCCAACAAGCGCTAGAGTTGGGATTGGAACCCAGGTCCTCTGCCTACCAGTTCTGGGGTCTTTCCACTAAGCTTGCTGCTTCGATATCGTTTCTAAACCCATCCTGATACCTTTCATCAGCAAGGAATTTATTTTCACAAAACGACATTAGACTATAGAATCTCCACAAGGACATATTAGTATACAGTTCCATCTTGGCAGAAGTAACTGTATGTCGGTGTCGATTACTCAGGCTCTCAGCTTTGAGGGGCTTTAGAAACTGGAAAAACAATATGTACTTCATAAAAGCCAATTGGTTTCTCCACAAAAGTTAGCAATAGACTGTGAGAGACAAACAATTGTGACATGAAATGCTTTTTCCAGAGGCTTATGTCAGGGAAGAAACTGTTTTCTCCTACCGGTTTTCACAGTTTCTGTTAATAAAGTCTCGTCACTAAGCAGAACCTTGACCTAAAGGTACAATTCCTTTCAGAAACTCTGAAGCTCTGCTGATCGAAACGTGTGCCTGAGGTATAGAAACATTGGTTAAGAGCAACTTTAGTGAGCTCAGGAGCTTTCTCAGTGAGTGAACAGATGTTCCGTAGTTCACTTTCAAAAACACCTTTTCATATTTTTGAGGTTTATGGATTTTGCTCTAGGCCTAATAAGGGAATAAGGGAAGCAACAGTGTAGCCTAGTGGATAAAGTATAGACTGGAAGTCAGCATAGCATGGGTTCTATCCCAGCTTCTCTACTTGTCTGGTGTGTGACCATGGGCTAGTCTCTTAACTTCCCTGTGCCTCAGTTACCTCATCTTTAAAATGGGAATTGAGACTGTGAGTCCACATGGGACATGGACTGTGTACAACCTGAATAGCTTGTATCTATCTCAGCAAAGATTGTAGTGTCCGGCACGTAGTAAGCTTTTATCAAATGCCCTAAAAAAAATCATTTGGAGTATTTCCTTGGCACATACCCACATATTATTGATGATGAAAAGAAATATTTGCTTCAAAGCAGAATAATGCGGGTGAGCTTTTAGTCTTTGGTTTGCGGATGCCAACAAATTATCCAGATCATTCAGATATTTGAGGGGTATTTTAGCCTCAATTATCCGGAAATTTCACGTCAAATGAATAGCATTTTCCTGAAATAGCCCCTTATCTGAGGCCAAAGGGAATTGTGGGACTTGAATTATTAGCTAATAATAATTAGCAACTTGACAATTTCCAAAAATGCTTCCAGTTTACAGTTGATGAATGAAATTTTAAAAAGATTTTAAGTATATATTTAAGTTTATAAACATAATAGCCTCAGACCTGTAGGCTTAGGACAATGCTTAGAGAAAGAGAATCCTGAGAGAAAGAGAACCCTTTTAGAATACTATGTATTGAACTAAGATCCAATCAGTGAAATAGAAGGGCAGGTGGAATATTACAATCATGCAACCCAAATTATAACTTCGATGAGGAGAGAGCCATCTAAATATAGATTTCCCCCTACACTGTTGAAGCTGACAGCTATTTTCCATCCTTTAGGGCTCTGAGCTGATTTTTAAAGGGATCCTATCTTTTCATTCATTCATTCAATGGTATTTATTAAGCGCTTACTATGTGCAGAGAACTGTACTAAGAGCATGGGAAGTACACGTTTGCAACATATAGAGACAGTCCCTACCCAACAGAGGGCTCGCAGCCTAGAAGGAGGAGACAGACAACAAAACAAAACATATAAACCAAATTAAATAAAGAGAATAAATATGTACAAGTAAAATAAATAGAGTAACAAATATGTACAAACATATATACATATATGCAGGTGCTGTGGGGAGGGGAAGGAGGTAAGGCGGGGGGCTGAGGAAGGGGAGTAGGGGGAGAGGAAGGACAGGACTCAGTCTGGGAAGGCCTCCTGGAGGAGGTGAGCTCTCAGGAGGGCTTTGAAGGGAGGAAGAGAGCTAGCTTGGCAGATGTGCGGAGGGGGGGCATTCCAGGCCAGGGAGAGGACGTGGGCCGGGAGTCGACGGCGGGACAGGTGAGAACGAGGCACAGTGAGGAAGTTAGTGGCAAAGGAGCGGAGGGTGCGGGCTGGGCTGTAGGAGAGAAGGGAGGTGAGGTAGGAGGGGACGAGGTGATGGAGAGCCTTGAAGCCGAGGGTGAGGAGTTTTTGCCTGGTGCGTTGGTTGACTGGTAGCCACTGGAGATTTTTGAGGAGGGGAGTAACATGCCCAGAGCGTTTCTGCACAAAGACTGGGAGAGGAGGGAGAGGGAAGGATGTGAGGGGTGGGGAAGGATTGGGATGAGTTGGCAGGGACCTGGGCGGGGAGAGTGGGAAAGGGGGGTGACGATGGGAAAGGAGAACTGGAATGGGGTGGAGGTGGGGAGGAGGGGAGGGGGGAGGCAGGGGGCTGGGAGGGAGGAGTTAAAGGTTGGTGTTGGTACAGATGGATCCTGGGTAAGGGGTGAGGGGGAGCGGTGGTTGGGGGGGGGAAGGGAGAGACAAAGCTGGGTGGGAGAGGGGAAGGGGAAGGTGAGGAAAGGGAATGAATCATCCTGAGTCATTGTGTACCCCTGCTTCCACCCCCCCACACACAGCTTAAGGGACCATCCTTGAACAGCCCCCCAGTACCCCCCTTCCCGGTCCGGATCTGAATGATTCTCCGCCTCCCCTCCCCCGGGAAAAGGGCCCTTTGTTATTACCAAGTTCCATTAACGACAACCTCATTCTCACCGACTCAGCTCTCCCATGCTATTTGGCTGTTCACTCGTCTCTTCAGGCATCTCCGCTCTCTGACCCCCCCTTAACAATTCCACACTACTCCAGAACTGCCATCCACAGGATCCCATCCTCCTCCAACTCCGAGACAAGTTTGCTAAGAGCCCCGGGATTCTGCTTGCCATTAACCTCTTTGATTTGATTTGACTGACCTATGGACAATTCACGGTTGCTTCTGCATGTTAATTGTTAACTGCTCTCTGAGATGTCATCATCTGCTGTGTGAACGCGGCCAAGTCACTTTACTTCACTGTGCTTCAATTATCTCATCTGAAAAATGGGGATTAAGACTGCAAGCCTTATGTGGAATAGGGACTGTGTCCAATTCAGTTCCCTTGTATATACCCAATTGCTTAGTATAGTGCTTGATACATAGTAAATGCTTAATGAATACCACAATTATTATCATTAGTTTCTTACTGAGACAGTAGGAAAGGAATGATCTCATCGTGATGGATATTTTACCACAAGTTTTTCTTGTTATACCACTAAAGGAACATTTCAAACCAAAAAGCCCAGAGGAAATTATTCCACCGTGACTGAATTTTTCCTCATGGGATTCTCAGATCACCCAGAGTTTCAGCTGCCGCTCTTCGTGGTGGTTTCAGTTATTTTTCTCACCACCCTGGTAGGAAATCTGATGACGGTTCTTTTAATCCAGGTCAGCTCCCAACTTCACACTCCCATGTACCTTTTCCTCAGTCACCTGGCATTCATCGATCTCTGCTACTCTTCCTCCATAGCTTCCAAGATGCTGCAAGACTTTTTAAGGAAGACAAAAACCATTTCTTTTGCTGGATGTTTTTTCCAGATGTATTTATCAAGTGTTTCCTAATGGCTACCATGGCCTATGACCACTACATGGCCATCTTTAAATCCCCGATTTACATGGCTATTATGACCAAGAGGGTTTGTAGAGAGCTGGTGATTGCAGTTTACACCTATGGATTCCTGTATTCGGAGATCCTGACTGCCCTGACTTTCTAACTCTCCCTCTGTGATTCCAACATAATTCATCACTTCTATTGTGCTGACCCACCACTTCTGGCCCTCTCCTGTTCCGACATTCTTGCAAAGAAGAATCAGCTCTTGATTTTCTCTGCCCTAAATCTTTCAGTTCTTTTTTGACCATCCTCGTCTCCTAGGTTTGCATACTGGTTTCCATCCTGAAGATTCCTTCTTCTGAAGGAAGGTGCAAAGCTTTCTTCATCTGTGCCTCTCACCTCACAGTAGTCATCATCTTATTCTTCATGTACCTATGACAGCCTAGGATAGGGGATTCCTGGAAGTACAGTAAGGAGGTTTCTGTGTTTTACAGTCTTGTCATCCCCATGCTTAACCCCCTAATCTACAGCCTGAGGAACATGGAAGTGAAGGCCACACTGAGAAAAGTGCTGGATGGCAAAGTGTCACAGTGAATGTATTTTGTTAATAAAATAGTGTTAAACTAGGAATATTTAATCTAAATACTTAGAAGCACATGGCTTAGTGAAAAGAGTACGGGTTTGGGAGTCAGAGGACGTGGGTTCTAATCCCGGCTCCGCCACTTGTCTGCTGTGCGACCTTGGGCAAGCCACTTCTCTGTGCCTCCATTACCTCATCTGTAAAATGGGAATTAAGACTATTAGCACCACGGGGAACAACCTGATTACCCTTTATCTACCCCACAGCTTACAACAGTGCTTGGAACATAATAATTGCTTAACAAATATCATTATCATTGTCATTATTATCAATCTGTAAGAGACATCAAGAGCTAGGAAACTATAGCAAAAAGTACCTGATTTCTGATTTTCCTAACATATCTACCATTTCTAGGCCAGTACTTTACATGGTGTTTGACAATGAATAAGCACTTAATAAGCCTACCCCAGTTAAGTCCTCTTTTCCCCAGCTCCTTCTCCCTTCTGCAATGACTGTGCACTTGGATATGTGACCTTTGACATTTGATATTCGCTACATCCTCATTCATTCATTCATTCATTCACTCGTATTTATTGAGCGCTTACTATGTGCAGATCACTGTACAACATATAGTGTTGCCGAGCACTGCCAACAACAAGTTGGCAACACATAGAGACGGTCTCTACCCAACAGTGGGCTCACAGTCTAGAAGGGGGAGACAGCCACACAACACTTTTATACATAACTTCAAATTATATATTTTTTATATTAACGTCTGTTTCCCATTCTAAACTGTGAGCTCACTGTGGGAAGGGCATGCCTGTCAATTCTATTGTACTGAACTCTCCCAAGTACAGTGTTATGCACATAGTAAGTACTCAATAAATACCACTGATGAATATGGACCATAATTAATAAAAACCTTTGGGATCTGAATGGAAAGGGAGATGAGGAGAGGGAAATATTACCAAGTAGTGAATCTGATGATGCATAATTAACAGCCAGGTACAATTTCAACTATCCCACAGACATGACTGCACATGGATGGCAAATCAATGCATAATACAAATGTTTAGAACACTGACAGGACAGAACAAATTTCCTGTGAACACCAAATCCTGAAAGCAATGCTTTTAAACGGTGAAAACATTTCCATCTCATTTTCAAAGAAACAAATATAGCCCTTGAATGCATCTACGAAGTGTCCATTTTCTTGTAGTCTTTATATTGACAGATTAATATTTTCCATTATATATTACTGTGAAAAATAAACATTTTCATACTTTCCAGACATTATCATATAATTAGCATTATGCTGAGAAAATGTACTTCCTTGTTCTATGGGACTTTCAACACCATTTTCAGGATCTCCTGTAACACTTTATCTCCTACAGGACTATCTCCATTGAATGCTATTATGGCAGTCCAGAGGTCCTGTATTATACTGTATTTGAAACAATGAATGAGTGAAATGGGATCATTTCTACATCTGAGTTTAATCCGAGTATATCACAGAGTCTCCAGTGGAATATATCAGAGAGATATTTTGCCTACTCTCCTTTATCTCCTTGCCCGGCTTCTCTCCCTGGCCTCCCTTTTCACAGGAGAATGAGTGCTAGTGGTTAGAGTATGGGCCTGATAGTCAGAAAGATCTGGTTTCTAATCCCCCCTGCCACTTGTCTGCTGTGTGAACCTGGGCAAGTCACTTCAGTTCTCCGTGCCTCAGTTACCTCAGCTGTAAAATGCAGATTAAGACTGTGAGCCCCATGTGAGACATGGACTGTGTCCAACCTGATTAGCTGGTGTCTACTCCAGGGCTTAGTACAGTGCCTGGATCATTTGGGTAGGGACCGTCTCTATATGTTGCCACCTTGTACTTTCCAAGCGCTTAGTACAGTTCTCTGCACACAGTAAGCACTCAATAAATACGTTTGAATGAATGAATGAATGAATGAATGGCAAGTGCTGAACAAATACCATTTCAAAAAAAGCACAAGGAGCCACTGCTTGCCCTTTGGAACTCACTTGTGAAACTTCGACAAATCTTTCCAACAGGTATTCCATAAATCAGATGGCAGGTGTGGTACCCCAGGTGCTGTACCCCAGCGCTCATTACAGTGCCTCGCACATAATAAGTGCTTTAAAAATGCCATAATTATTATTGTTATAATAATAATAATTATTATTATTATTAAGAAAAAGCATAGATTTACTTAGAGATATTTGTTCCATCCTTTTCTTTAGGCACGGTTACTACATACCTTAATTGATTCTGCATGGTACAAAAGTTTTTTCCTGAATGTAATTTTCTGTGGGCACTCAAGTCCCTTCAGTAGAGGTCTTCTTCATTTTCTGCTCTTTTCTTCTTTCAATCGTATTCATTGAGTGCTTACTTTGGGCAAACCACTGTACTAAGAGATTGGAAGTGTAAAATACTACAGTAATAGTATGAGTAAATAAGTAATATCTCATTTTCCAGATGAGGTAACTGAGGCACAGAGAAGTTAAGTGACTTGCCCGAAGTCATAGAGCTGACAAACGGCAGAGCCAGGATTTGAACCCGTGACGTCTGACTCCCAAGCCCATGCTCTTTCCACTGAACCATGCTGCTCTGTTTTCTCTGATGAGAGGCCACATCAGTGACTTCTGCTGAGGAGGTCAGGCAAAGATATTCTCTTCCATAACCACAGATTCCTCTTCTAACTGGGGCTTTCTTCCACTGCCTGTACAGGGAGAAAGGAAAAACAGGATACTAATAATAATAATCGTGGTACTTATTTATTACTTACTGTGTTACAAGCCCAGTTCTAAGCACTGGGGTAGATATGCGGTAATCAGGTTGGACAAAGTCCCTGTCCCACATGGGACTGACAAATGTACACCCCATTTTACAGATGAGGGCACTGAGGCCCAGATAAGTTAAGTAACTTGCCCAAGGTCACAAAGCAGACATGTGACAGAGCTTGGATTAGAACCCAGGTCCTCCTGACTTCCAGACCTGCACGCTATCCACTAAGCCATGCTAGAAAGCAGGACCACTACCTCCGGAGGGGTGGGGGGGGGGGAAGGGAGAACACCTATCACTATGTCAGGGGCTTGACATGGAGGGGACAGAGACAATAGCTTCCCATGATCCCAACAATCTAACAATGATATTTATTGAGTTTATACCATGTGCAAAGGACTACACTAAGCATTTGGGAAAGTACAATAGAGTAGGAAGACAGACTTGCTACTGGCAGCATCCCTCAGAGGTAGAAAGGGGATCTAGGTAGATGTAAAATGCCGCTCCACCTCTTGAATTCACTGGATCATGGCCTGCTGTGGACTTTCGAGCCAGACCAGATCCCAGAGACCATTATATTATTATTATTCATTCAATCGTGTTCAGCACTCACTGTGTGGAGAGCATTTTACTAATCGCTTGGGAAAGTAAAATACAGCAATATAGATAATTACTTCCCACAGTGAGCTCACAGTCTAAAGGGGGGAGACAGACATCAAGACAAGATAGCAGGTATCATCATCATCATCATCATCATCAATCGTATTTATTGAGCGCTTACTATGTGCAGAGCACTGTACTAAGCGCTTGGGAAGTACAAATTGGCAACATATAGAGACAGTCCCTACCCACCAGTGGGCTCACAGTCTAAAAGGGGGGACAGAGAACAAAACCAAACATACTAACAAAATAAAATAAATAGAATAGATATGTACAAGTAAAATAAATAAATAAATAAATAAATAAATAGAGTAATAAATATGTACAAACATATATACAGGTTCTGTGGGGAAGGGAAGGAGGTAAGATGGGGGGATGGAGAGGGGGGCGAGGGGGAGAGGAAGGAAGGGGCTCAGTCTGGGAAGGCCTCCTGGAGGAGGTGAGCTCTCAGCAGGGCCTTGAAGGGAGGAAGAGAGCTAGCTTGGCGGAGGGGCAGAGGGAGGGCATTCCAGGCCCGGGGGATGATGTGGGCCGGGGGTCGATGGCGGGACAGGCGAGAACGAGGTACAGTGAGGAGATTAGCGGTGGAGGAGCGGAGGGTGCGGGCTGGGCAGTAGAAGGAGAGAAGGGAGGTGAGGTAGGAGGGGGCGAGGTGATGGAGAGCCTTGAAGCCCAGGGTGAGGAGTTTCTGCCTGATGTGCAGATTGATTGGTAGCCACTGGGATGAGGATGAGTGGGGGAACTTAGTCTCGGAAGGCCACTTATTTAAGTGTTTATTATGTGTCAGGCACTATACTAAGCGCTGGATGATGTGCATATTGCTGTACTACTATTTATTCCGACGGTTTTGAAACCTATGTGTTTTGTTTTGTTGTCTGTCTCCCCCTTCTAGACTGGGAGCCCGTTGTTCGGTAGGGACCGTCTCTAATGTTGCCAACCTGTACTTCCTAAGAGCTTAGATCAGTGCTCTGCATACAGTAAATGCTCAATAAATACTACTGAATACAAGATAATTGAGTTAGACATAGTCCCTGTCTCACACAGAGCTCACAGTCTTAATCCCCATTTTACAGATGAGGGAACTGAGGCATAGAGAAGTTAAGTGAATTGTCCAAGGTCACACAGCAAACAACTGGAGAAGTTAGGATTAGAACCCAGGTCCTTCTGACTCCCAACCCAGAGCTGGAGAGTTTTCCCACCCTTTCCCAGCCTGGCACTACAGACGTTTTCTGACTCATCCTTAAATCACCTCCACACTGGCCACGTTCAAATTATCTTCACAGAGAAGCAGCACGGCTCAGTGGAAAGAGCCCGGGCTTGGGAGTCAGAGGTCACGGGTTCTCATCCTGGCTCCACCATTTGTTAGTGGCGTGATCTTGGGCAAGTCATTTAACTTATCTGTGCCTCAGTTACCTCATCTGGAAAATGGGGATTAAGACTGTGAGCCCCATTTGGGATAACCTAATTACCTTGTATCTTGCCCAGAGCTTAGAACAATGCTTGGCACATAGTAAGCGCTTAACAAATGCCATCATTATTATCCTCACAACCTCTGGGACCCAAGTGAGCCCCATGATGGAGAGTAACTGTATCTAATGTCATTAACCATTTACCCCACAGAATAGCACTTAGCATTTGATAAATGTCATTATTATTATTATTATTATTATTATTATTATTATTATTATTATTATTATTATTACTATTGAAAGCAAAGAAAATAACCACTATGGTGTAGAACAACAGATCATTCAAGATATTGATTACAACAGATTCTAGGACAAGGACTGTGTGTGAATGCCTTCAAACTAGCCAAATATAGAATTGATATCAAAAGCACTGAGTGAAATCAAATTACTATTATTATATGGTCAGCTCCTCAAAGGTAAGGACCAGGTCTTTTACTACTGTTGACCTCTCTCCAGGACTTGGTACAGTGAACTACATACAGTAGGAGCTCAGTAAATACTACGGAATTAGAAGTCAGCTCAAGGAATCGGGGCTAGCTACACCTTCCCCTAGGAAGCTCTCTTTTACAATGCGTTTAGTACAGTGCTCTTCATATAGGAAGTTCTCATTAAATAGACTGATTGATAACTAGGCATCTCTCACATGTGACCTTGACAAGCTAAGGACCACATCTCAAAATGTCTAGCCACCAAACAATAACCCTATGTTTGCCTCTAAAGCCAAGAGTTTGGTATCCATTTTTAGCACTCAAGTCCCAACACTGACACATCCAGATGGAAGGAAAGAAAAATTCCACAAGGACCTGGAAATATTCAAAGTAGTAGTACAAAATCTTGGAAGTTGATCACCTTGGGGTGTTTCAATGCTCAGATGGTTAGTGATGTTAAAATGAGTAATCATTAGACTATGTGAGAGTGGAAAGCTAAAAAAATTTAAAAAATGAATAAATCAAATCTCAACTTACCATTACCAAAAATGTCTTTTACCTTCCAAATAAAATAAAGGCACCGTGGGTGACCCCACTACCTAAGCAATTATGTCATCCAGCCCTTATTTTGTGCATGACTCATCCCCAATCACCAAGAAGGGTGCACATGATATCCCCAGGACATTCTTTCAAGGAATAATTTGGAGGGGAGGGGAGTAGCCATGTTGATCAGTACCGGATGTTCAAATTCTGAAAGTTAAATTCATTCATTCAGTCATTCAATTGTATTTATTGAGCACTTACTGTGTGCAGAGTTCTTTCTTTCGAAGAATATCCCTTTGAGTAGAATTCTGTAGTGATGTTTCTGAACATCTTAATGCATTATCCAGAGTTCCACCCTCATTGTTTGCAGGCAAAGATTTTCTTTTGTTGTGTTGTTGTGGTTGTTATCTTTAGCATCTGGGGCTGTCTTGTTTGTGCCTCTGTCCCATGATCCTCTGAGAGTTTTGCCTCGAAAAGAACTGCTTCTTTCTCAATTCCAGTGCACCCTGCTTATCTGTCTGCCATAGTTGTCTCCCATTAGCTGAGATGTATTGTAGGATGTGAATTTGTTTTGCAGTAACCTGAAAACACTTTCTCTGATCCCTTTGTTAACATTTGCCCATTTTCGGCTCACCTTACAGTAACTTTATGAGTAACCTACTTTCATCCCCTCATTTTACTTATCTTATTTGTGTTGCTGAAAGGTGATCATAGCTTCAATGGTAGGACACTTTGTTCCCTGACTGTACTATTTGTATTCTCATATTGCCACTGAATATTGAGCAAACCCCAAAATGCTACTGACGCAATTACTGTCATTGCACTTTTTACCTAGGCAATACACTGTCCAATGATGCAACTAGAGACAAAAGGTAGACACTTGAACTCAGAACGCCAGTATGCTCCTTGGAAGACTGTCAGAGTATAGTTCCAACATGGGATTAAATTCATACCAAACTGAATTTCTATAGAGCAGTTGTAATACCCCTGCTTCTAAAGCACTTCAGCGTGGTGTGGGAGTCAGAGGTCGTGGGTTCTATTCACGGTTCCACCACGTTTCAGCTGTGTGACCTTGGGCAAGTCACTTGACTTCTCTGTGCCTCAGTTACGTCATCTGTAAAATGGGGATTAAGACTGTGAGCCTCACGTGGGACAACCTGATTGCTTAGAACAGTGCTTTGCACATAGTAAGCGCTTAACAAGTGCCATTATTATTATTATCATTATTATTAATTAGTGCCAGCAGGAGACTCAAACAACTTCTGTATGGAGAGACGAAATCAGGAAACAAAAGCAAGGAGAACAGAAAAATGTCTTAATCATTTGGTAAAAACAAAAACTCGGATAATTCTGCACATTAGCTGAAAACTGGCGGGGGGGGGGGGGGCAATTGTTTAGGATACACCAGCTTGGAGTACTGCTATAAAGAAAGGAGTGGCAGTGCGAACATTAAGCTTAACAATATGGCTGGACTGTGGGTTCTATGTTAACATTTTCAGTCCCCTTTGCACTTATCAGTGAATTTCACTATCAGTGGTGACTTCTTCAAATCTGAAGGACAACGAAATAACCTCATTAGTAATGATGATGATGATAATATTAATAATGGCAATCGTTAAGCACTTATGATGAGCCAGACCCTGGGGTAGATACAAGATAATCATGTTGGATACAATCCCCGTCCCTGTTCCACGTGAAGCTCACAGTCTAAGGGAAGGGAGAACAGATATTTTATCCCCATTTAATAAATGAGGAACCTGAAGCTCAAATAAGTTTAGTAGCATGCCCAAGGTCACACAGTAGGCAAATGGAAGAGCCAGGATTAGAATCCAGGTCTCCTGATGACCAGCCCCATGCTCTTTCTCCAGGCTGTGCTACATCTACTTAACATCAAATGACAATATACAGTCACAAACAATGAGGTCTTTTGAGAGGTGATGGAATGCTGTCAGTATTTCAGCATGGAAGCAATACTTGTTATGATACATTTTAGGTGAGTAGGACGAATGGGCAGGATAGTAAACAACTACTCAGTGGTGACCTCATGGGTCATGGCTGCAGAGCCCCTATGTAGTTCGTGCCCCTGATTATAATACACTATTCTTAATTCTATATTGTCTACCTTTAGGTCATATTCACCTGAAAAATATAAATGTTTTCATCAAGTTGTATATCATCAGGTGTTGCACATGCTATTTTAATTTACAAATGCCTAATTAAAGGGTAACAAAAATGAATGTTACAAAATGGCAAATGAATAAATCACAAGAAGATCTTTGTATAGTAGACAATGGATTTTCATAGATTTAAAAGTTAAATTCTTCTGGATGGGTTTTTTGCAGGAAAAATAGATTACTATTTAGCTGTATAAATAAATATAATACAGATATTTATATGTATAGTTTATTTATGTAGTTGTCTTTCCTAGTTGAAGGAGATACCTCTGAGGTGAAGTTAACCTATTAGGTCATATGTGGCTGAAAAGGTCAGTCAGGGACAACAATCTCGATCACATTGGGCTCACAAAAAGGTCTTACCTTGTTGTTCTGTGCTTAATGTTTAGTACATCTGATGCTACAGGTATGTAATAATAATAATAATGGTATTTGTTAAGCATTTACTATATGCCACGCACTGTTCTAAGTGCTGGGGTAGTTACAAGGTAATTAAGTTGTCCCACGCGAGGTAACTGAGGTACAGAGAAGTGAAGTGGCTTGCCCAAGGTCACACAGCAGACAAGTGTTGGAGCTGAGATTAGAAACAACGTCCTCTGACTCCCAAGCCTGTGCTCATATATCTTGATATCAAGGACTATTTACTATTTACTCTATTTATTTATTTATTTTACTTGTACATATTTATTCTATTTATTTTATTTATCTATTTATTTTATTCTGTTAATGTGTTTTGTTTTGTTCTCTATCTCCCACTTCTAGACTGTGAGCCCACTGTTGGGTAGGGACCATCTCTATATGTTGCCAACTTGTACTTCCCAAGCGCCTAGTGCAGTGCTCTGCACACAGTAAGCGCTCAATAAATACGATTGATTGTTTGATTGACTAGCTTAATTGCACTTTAATGCATTTAATCTATTTTCATATTTTGTGCATTAATATTTGGTCCATACAATTATCTGGCCAGCTTGTTTTAGGGTTATAAATTCTTCTTACTATATCAAAAAGATAAAAAAGTTATTTTAGATGTAAATCTTGAGGGTAACAGTGCTGCTAATGTCAGAATTCTCTACTTTAACGACATGTTAATCTCAGTATTCTAACTTCCACTGTGACCATGTAGAATTTTCAGGTCTTCAGGCATACATTTGCCAAGTAACTCCAGCCTGTGACAGTATAGTAAGTCATACACACCATACAGCTTTATAACTCCATATATCCATGGCTTAGTGGAAGGAGCCCGGGCTTGGGAGTCAGAAGTCATGGGTACTAATCCTGCTCCGTGGTTTTCAGCTGTGTGAATTTGGGCAAGTCACTTAACTTCTCTAGGCCTCAATTACCTCATCTGTAAAATGGGGATTAAGACTATGAGCCCCACGTGGGACAACCTGATCATCTTGTATCCCCCAGCGCTTAGAACACTGCTTTGCACATAGCAAGTGCTTAACAAATGCCATTATCATTATTATTATTATTGTTATACATTGGAGGAGAAGCATTGTTGGAAACCGACAGCTATTTTGGTTATTATCGTCATTATATTTATAATTGTTAAGCATTTACTATGTGCCAAGCACTGTGCTCATTGCTGGTGTTGATGTAAGATAATCAGTTTGGACACAGTCCCTGTTCCACATAGGGCTTACGGTTCAAGTAGGAGACAGGAGGATTTAATCTCTATTTTACAGCCGAGGTACTAGATAAATTTATATAATGATAATAATAATAATAATAATGGCATTTGTTAAGCACTTACTATGTGACAAGCACTGTTCTAAGAGCTGGAAGGGATACATGGTGATCAGGTTGTCCCACGTGGAGTTCACAATCTTAATCCCCATTTTACAGATGAGGTCATTGAGGCTCAGAGAAGTTAAGTGTCTTGCCCAAGGTCACACAACAGACATGTGGCAGAGCCGGGATCAGAACCCATGACCTTTGACTCCCAAGCCCGTGCTCTTTCTGCTGAGCCACGCTGCTTCTCCCATATGTGTATCTGTTAAATTCATTCCGGTCTGGTACCATTACTTTTAGGAGAAGGGTAGGGAAGAGGGAAAGGGGGATGGAGCCTATTTTTTGAGGGGTGGTGGTTGTTTTTTCTTTCTTTAATCCATTTCTCCAAAACCATAGCCGAGGCCTTCAGTTGAGCCAGAGATAGTCTTAGGGGTTAAAGAGATGTTATAAAGTACCAGACGAGAGCAGTTAGAGTTTGTTGTTGATTCCTGCCTTTGTAAACTCCTGCGGCTACACTGTGGCAGGACCTGTAGAGTTGCATTTCAAGGCAGGAGCTTGTGTCAGCTAGTCAGTCATGAGGAATTCAATTATTTGTCCCCTCGGGGAGGCAGAAGAGTCCTGTCATAATGAAATCAGGAAGGGAACAAAAATTCTGGAAGGCTTGAGAATATTTGCAACCAGTGAGGCCAAATTGCAAATGTTAATAAGTGTTGTTTACCCCCAGATTGCATTACCAATGAGGTCCTCAGCTAGGGAGAAAATGTATTATTGTGACTATCTATAATGTATGACTCTTCTAACTGCTCCAGATAGAGGTTAATGAAATAGGAGAGGCGACAGGGCCTCCTAGGGAAAATAATTTGAAAATCAAACAGACTGTCTTCCCAGGAATGTAGCCTATGCCTGTAAGAAGTCTCTGATCACCCCCACAGTTTATGACAAAAATCCAAGTTAGTCTCTCTCACAGAGCCTGAAGACCCAGGGCCTAATTTCAGTAGCTGTTTATATGCTCTTGGCTGCCATTCAGTTCCTAACAAGACCCAGTGGACCCAATTTCCTAGCTCTTTTGAACTTCACTTTAAAAGTGCAGTAATTGCCCCTCACAGCCACTTAACTTTTTAATCATGCCCAGTGGACAAGGCTATTATAATCATTCTATTGGCAATCACATCTCTACAGTTGCCTGAGATGAATGAATTATAAAGTTGAACATTTCTCAGCCTGAGACAGCAAACATTTAAATATAACCTCCCTGGATTTCTGTTGGTCCTAAGGAAGGTGGTGATTATCTTGAAAACACTCTCACACACACACACACACACACACACACACAGAGAGAGAGAGAGAGAGAGAGAGAGAGAGAGAGAGTTTTTTGCTTCTTGATGTGTTCAGAAATCACCTTCAGTGAATTTCCAAAGCATCATTAGGTAAAGAAATAGGTAATCACTAAATAATATATATTTGTGACTGGAAACTCACACAGATATAAATAATAATAATAATGGTATTTCTTAAGCGCTTAGTAAGTGTTAAGCACTGTTCTAAGCACTGGGAAAGATACAAGGCTATCAGACTGTCTCACGTGGAGCTCTCAGTCTTAATCTCCCTTTTACAGATGAGGAGACTGAGGCACAGAGAAGTTAAGTGACTTGCCCAAGGTCACACAGCTAAGTGGCAAAACCGAGATTAGAACCCACCACCTCCAACATCCTAGGCCGTGCTCTGGAAATAGGAAACAACTCCAAGGAATAGAACAAATGAATGCAACTACAACATTTGTGTTTCTAGTTTCCTCTTTTTACCCCCAATTTCTTTGGTTACCCTACTCCCTCTCCCTTCTGTGTCAACGGGATCTGGTCCCTTTAAGTACTCGATATTCACCCAAACCGTAGCCCCGCAGAACTTATATACAGATCCATAATTCATTTTAATGTCTTTCTCTCCAGACTGTAAGTTCTAGACTATAATCTCCTGGTGGCAGAGATCATGTCTACCAACTCAGTGGTTTTGTATTCTCTCAAATGCTTACTATAGCACTGTGTGCACAATAAGTGCTCAATACATTTCAGTGATTGATTGCCTGACTTCCCCTATGATGATTTCCTGGGTGAAAATATAAAACAGTCGCTGCTAGCCAATCACTGAAAACAGGCACTAGTTCCCACCCTACAGGAAATAGAAGGCCTACTAAGACACCAAAAAGCATCATTTCCCCAATTTCAGTTTTTTGAATGCTATTTGTTAAGTGCTCACTGTGTGTCAAGCACTGTTCTGAGAGCTGGGGTAGATACCAAATTTATCAGGTCCCCAGTCCTTGTCCCACGTGGGGATCACGGTCTAATTTGAAAGGAGGAGGACAGGAGGATTTAATCCCCATTTTACAGATGAGATAACTGAGGCACAGAGAAATTAAGGGATTTATCCTAGGTCCTTAGGCAAACTTAAATAAGGTGACAGAAGAGTTTTTGTTCATTCATTCATCCATTCTATCGTATTTATTGAGTGCTTACTGTGTGCAGAGCACTGTACTAAGCGCTTGGGAAGTACAAGTTGGCAACATATAGAGATGGTCCCTACCCAACAACAGGCTCACAGTCCTGACAGGGGAGACAGACAACAAAACAAAACATGTAGACAGGTGTCAAAATCATTAACAAAATAAATAGAATAGTAAATATGTACAAATAAAATAGAGTAATAAATCTGTACCAATATATGCAAGTGCTATGAGGAGGGGAAGGAGGTAGGGTGGGGGCGGGGAAGGAGGAGAGGAAAACGGGGTCTCAGTCTGGGAAAGGGGGGCTCTGTCTGGGAAAAGGGGACTCTCTGGGGTTTTTGTTCTGTTCTTCATGACATTCCAACAACCAGTTTTTTAGCTGGTCAGATTCTATGCCTGGAATCTTCAAAGATTACAGATTTTTGAAGGTTTTATTTAGTGTTCATTCATTCAATTGTATTTATTGAGCGCTGACTTTGCAGAGCACTGTACTAAGCGCTTGGGAAGTACAAGTCAGCAACTAGACCACTGACAGTAAAGCCATGAGTAACGCAGGTGTCACCCAACAAGGTTCCTTGGGGAACCTGCAAAGCTGGTCAACGTTATTTCGCTGGCAGTCTCTAACACTGTTTTCTCTTCTGTTGCAACAGAGCCAATTCTTTCCAGATTGCAGAATGCCATGCTGGACTATCTGCAGCAACTGGCTCCCAGAATTCAGAAAACCTCATCATCAACACAAGCAGTGCAGCCTAGTGGATAGAACAGGGACAAGAAGGACCTGGGTTCTAATCCCAGCTTCACTACTTCTCTGCTGCGTGACCTTGGACAAGTCACTTCTCTGAGCCTCAGTTACCTCATCTGGAAAATGGGGGTTAAGTTTGTGAGGCCCATGTGGGATATGGGCTGCATCCAACCTGATCAGCTTGTGTCTACCCCAGGACTTAGAACAGTGTCGGACACATAGTCAGCTCTTGTCAAATGCCAAAATAAATAAGTGCATTAAAAGCAGCTCCAAAGAGAATCTCTTTGGAGAAGCCACAGGGAGAGGGTGACAGGCTCAGTTGTAACACCACTGGGCCAAGTCTACAAAACACAAATTGGTGTACAATCAGCCTGATCATTTGGATAGAATCACCTAGATATTCTAATACAAGAGTGGTGAAGTTATTTTTAATCAATTTATCTTACATCACTCTGAGCAAGCCAAATTATGCTGGATATAAACCTGCCCAGGCCTTGGTTTTTCACATTCCATTTCCTTTTTTTTAAAGACTCTTGTACATCGCTTACTTTGTGTCAAGCACTGTACGAAGCATAGGGCTGGGTACAAGATAATCAGGTTGGATACAGTCCCTGCTGTCCAACGTGGGATTCACATTCTAAGAAGGACAGTGTAGGATTGACTCCCCATTTTACAGATGAGGAAAAAGAAATACAGAGAAGTTAACTTACCTGCCCAACATCACATGGCAGACAAGAAGCACGGCCAGAATTAGAACCCAGGTCATCTGCCTTTCACTAAGCCATAATGCTTCCGGTTTTGTTCTTATAATGAACCAAGAAGGGAATGGGGATTTTCATATTCATTAGCCAGAGGTGGCCCAGAGAGTTTAAAGGTATTGCCAGAAGACAAAAGTCAGGTCAGTAGCAGGGGTTGGAAATAGAACATTGGTCTCCTGACTCTCAGGCCTATTTTCTTTCCATTAGAGCCTACTTCATTTTTATTCTGCATTATCCCGAGGAGAATCAACTGGCCTTTAAACATTTTGATTGACATCCATAGAATTATTAGCAATTTTGAAAATGACAGCAGGCAGTGTTTACCAGACTGTATCTTCAATGCAACTGGCTTAGCAACAGATAGGAACCTGCATAGGTGAAAATGTCACTGCACCTCCAACACACCCCCTTCAGTATACACTAGCCCGAAAAGTCACAAAAAGGGATTAGAGACCTGCAGATGACCTATCTTCTCCTCAATGTTGTTAGTAAGGCACTTATTCCTGCAATTTTTTTTCATCATAGCAGTTGTGCTTTTAGGCATTCCCTTCTGGGAATTGCATTACAGATTTACCCACTGGCCTTTCTTTATTCAGAAGATTAGGCATAAAATTGAATAGAGATCCAGGTATGGGGAAATTGTGACTGATGTTGAAACATTCACTCTCTCGGTATTTGAAAAACAATCTGAAATGCACGTCATCCTCCTTCGAATGCTTCTATTCATCCATCTATTTAAAATTTGGGGGAGTCATGGAGTGATCATCCTAATCAGAACTGATTCACTTCTTCACAAATTCATGAACATTTTCCTCAATAGCGGGACACGAGGAAGAGGAGGAAGAGAAGGAGGAGAAAAATAGCAGGATGAAGAGGAGTAAAACGTTGATGAGAAGGGGGAGAAGAAGGGGAAGAAGGAGGAGGTGGATGAGGAGAAGGAGAAGGAGGAAAAGGAGGAGGAGGAGGAGGACTGGTAATAATAATAAATCTTGTGTTTGTTAATCGCTCACTATGTGCCAAGCAGTGTTCTAAGTGATGGGGTAGATACAAGGTAATCAGGTTGTCCCAAATGAGGCTCACAGTCTTAATTACCATTTTACAGATGAGGTAACTAAGGCAAAGAGACGTAATGTGACTTCCCCAAAGCCATTCAGCTGACAAGTGGTGGAACTGGGATTAGAACACATGACCTCTGACTCCCAAGCCCATTCTCTTTCCATTAAGCCACACTGCTTATGGAGTAGCATTTATTATTTTCCAAACTCCTTGAATGCGTCGTCTACACGCACTGCCTCGAATTCGTCAACACCAACTCTCTCCTCGACCCCCTTCAGTCTGGCTTCCATCCCCTACATTCCACGGAAACTGCCCTCTCAAAGGTCACCGATGACCTCCTGCTTGCCAAATCCAACGGCTCATACTCTATCCTCATCCTCCTCGACCTCTCAGCTGCCTTCGACACTGTGGACCACCCCCTTCTCCTCAACACGCTATCCGACCTTGGCTTCACAGACTCTGTCCTCTCCTGGGTCTCCTCTTATCTCTCCGGTTGTTCATTCTCAGTTTCTTTTGCAGGCTCCTCCTCCCCCTCCCATCCCCTTAGTGTGGGGGTTCCCCAAGGTTCAGTTCTTGGTCCCCTTCTGTTCTCGATCTACACTCATTCCCTTGGTGACCTCATTCGCTCCCACGGCTTCAATTATCATCTTTACGCTGATGACACCCAGATCCACATCTCTGCCCCTGCTCTCTCCCCCTCTCTCCAGGCTCTCATCTCCTCATGCCTTCAGGACATCTCCATCTGGATGTCTGCCCGCCACCTAAAACTCAACATGTCGAAGACTGAACTCCTTGTCTTCCCTCCCAAACCCTGCCCTCTCCCTGACTTTCCCATCTCTGTTGACGGCACTACCATCCTTTCCGTTTCACAAGCCCGCAACCTTGGTGTCACCCTCGACTCCGCTCACATCCCTCACAACCAAGCCGTCACCAAAACCTGCCGGTCTCAGCTCTGCAACATTGCCAGGATCTACCCTTTGCTCTCCATCCGAACCTTTACCCTGCTCGTTCAAGCTCTCATCCTATGCCGTCTGGACTGCTGCATCAGCCTCCTCTCTGATCTCCCATCCTCGTGTCTCTCCCCACTTCAATCCATACTTCATGCCGCTGCCCGGATTGTCTTTGTCCAGAACGCTCTGGGCATGTTACTCCCCTCCTCAAAAATCTCCAGTGGCTACCAATCGATCTGTGCATCAGGCAGAAACTCCTCACCCTGGGCTTCAAGGCTCGCCATCACCTCGCCCCCTCCTACCTCACCTCCCTTCTCTCCTTCTACAGCCCATCCCGCACCCTCCACTCCTCTGTCACTAATCTCCTCACCGTGCCTCATTCTCGCCTGTCCCGCCGTCGACCCCCGTCCCACGTCATCCCCCTGGCCTGGAATGCCCTCCCTCCGCACATCCGCCAAGCTAGCTCTCTTCCTCCCTTCAAGGCCCTATTGAGAGCTCTCCTTCTCCAGGAGGCCTTCCCAGACTGAGCCCCCTCTTTCCTCTCCCCCTCGTCCTCCTCTCCATCCCCACCATCTTACCTCCTTCCCTTCTCAACAGTACCTGTATATACGTATATATGTTTGTACATATTTATTACTCTATTTTTTTATTTTACTTGTACCTATCTATTCTATTTATTTTATTTTGTTAATATGTTTGCTTTTGTTCTCTGCCTCCCCCTTCTAGACTGTGAGCCCACTGTTGGGTAGGGACTGTCTCTATATGTTGCCAACTTGTACTTCAGAAGCGCTTAGTACAGTGCTCTGCACACAGTAAGCGCTCAATAAATACGATTGATTGATTGATTGATTGAGGGTCCACACGATGAGGTACACTGTCTGAGGCTCTTGGGAAATACAGAATAAAGAAGTGACACGTTATCTGGTTGCAAGGAGCTTATGCTCAGCAACTTGGCATTCATCGATATCCTTTATTCCTCTACAACTGTCGTGACCCTAATCAATTTCTTATTCAAATGGAAAACCATTCCTTACACTGAGTTTTTTGGCCATACGTACTTAACTCTTGGCTTAGTCTGTAATGAGAGCTTCCTCATGGACCTGATGTGCTCTGACTGTTGTATAGCCATCTATTGTTGTGTTATGCTTTTGAGTCATGTCCGACCTATAATGGCGCCATGGATGCATCTGTCACAGAATGCCCCACCTCCATCGCCAATCATTCTGGTAGTGTATCCATAGAGTTTTCTTGGTAAAAATACGGAATTGGTTTACCACTGCCTCTTTCCACGCAGTAAACAAGATTCTTCACTCTCGACTCTCTCCCATGCTGCTCCTGTCCAGAACAGGTGAGCTTTGATTTGTAGCAGATTGCCTCCCACTCACTAGCCACTGCCCAAGCAAGGAATGGAATGGAAATGCCTCCGCTTGACTCTCCCTCCCATAGCCGAGACTGGTGGAGTCCTGGAAACTCTCCAGGTGTGACCCTAAGAGGTAAGCCATCTGTAGTCCACTGCTTTTTCCAGGCTTTGTGTCCCAAATGGTCTGCAAATAAATAAACCCCATCTCACCCTCCTATGATTATTAAATTCCTCCGCTTGAAAAATCTCTCCTGCTTTGGAAAGCTCGCTACTTCTCTACCTATTGTTTTGTTTTAAATGTGGACTATTTGGCCACTTATGATTCCACTACAGTGTAGGAACTTGGAATGTAGGATGTGTTCTTGTCACTCTCTGTTGGTAATTTGTCTCATTCAGTGCAAATGGAATTGATGAGGTTGCTGTATATACTGTCCATGTGGTGTCCCCTCTTCAAGGTCTTATTGATTCAATTATTCAATTGTATTTATTGAGCACTTACTGTGTGCAGAACACTGTACTAAATGCTTGGGAGGGCGCAATATAACAATAAACAGACACATTCCCTGCCCACAGTGAGCTTACAGTCTAGAGGAGCTTACAGCCTAACAATATTGTGTTGACAATATCATCTCAGATATCACATCTTTGCCAACAGGCTGGCATCCCTTTCTTTCCAGAGACAATGTTCCAATCAATCAATCAATCAATAGTATTTACTGTTCACTTACTGTATGCAGAGCACTATACTAAGTGCCTGGGTGACTACGATATAACAGAGTTAGTAGATATGTGCTGTGGTGCTCTGAGGATGGGGTGAATTAAGTTTGCAAATCCAAGGGCAACTCTCCAAATGCTGAACAGGTCTTAATACAGTCTTTACCCCAAAGTAAGTGCGTAACAAATACACAACTATCATTACTGATAGTCAAATCAAGCACTGTATTAAGAACTGGGGTATCAATAATGATAATAATGATGGAATTTGCTAAGCACTTACTATGTGCCAAGATGGTAATGATAATGACAATAATAATAACTATTATTATTATTATTATGCACTGTACTACGTGCTGGGGTCGAAACAAGGTATTTAGGTCAAACACAGTCCCAGTCCCATGTGGGACTCACATTCTAAGGGAGAATAGTTATTGAATCGCCATTTTACAAATGAGGAAAACAGACACAAAGCAGTTAATCAGTGATATTTGTTAAGTGCTTACTGTGTATACAGCACTCTACTAAGTGCTTTAGAAGAGTACAGCTCAATCTAGTTGGCAAGACAAGATCCTTTTCCCTCAAGGAGTTTACAATGTAAGGTAATACTGATAATAATTGCAGTATGTGTGTTTGTCTTGTCTTATGCTGTCGACTCATCTCTTACACATAGCAATGTCACGGGCACCTCTCTCCCAGAATGCTCCACCTCCATCTGCAATCAGTTCTGGTAGTGTATCATAGAGTTTTCTTTGTAAAACTCCAGACATGGTTTAACCACTGTCTCCTTCCGTGCAGTAACCTCGAGTCTCTTCGTCTCTCTTCCACGCTGCTGCTGCCCAAGTACAGTTGAGAAAAGACTTGTAGCAGATTTCCCATCCACTCGCTAGCCACCTGTCCAAAGATAGGAATGGAATGGGCTATGCCTCTGCTTGACTCTCCCTCCCGTAGTTGAGACTAGGGTAGAGCATTGAACTCCAGTTGTGACCTTGAGAGGACAGTTGGTATGTGCTAAGGCTCTTATTGATGTTCCAGGTACAGTACTAAGCTCACTGATGTGGATGCAAGCCAAGTCAGGATCTCTGTCCCGCTTGGGGACTCAGAGTCTCATTTACCACAATCCTTCACAGACGAGGTAACTGAGTCCCAGACGAAGTGAATTGACTTGCCCAAAAGTCACACTGCAGACAGGTCACACAGCAGACAAGTGGGCAAAACTGCGATTTAGAACTCTGCCTGATTACTCAACCTCTTTATGGTCTTTTCACTTGGCACAACTCAAACAGCCATTAGGTGAAACCTAGCACCTCAGGGAAGCAGAATTAAGAGTGCCCTGCCATCAGGTCGGATAGCATTTCGCGCAGGAGTTAGGAAAATGGACCTTAATTGAAGTACGATGTCAGTCTTTTTCAGGCTATCCAGCCCAGAGCATTCAGGGGCTCATCAATGAGAGTCTTTGAAACCACTGTCTTGGCATAAAGTCCCTGCAAATTCAAGAATCTAGGAGATTCTGTATGTAGCTGCCAAATTCCACACTTAATATGTGTCAGTCCCAACACTGTAAATGTTACGGTGAAAAGCATCAGTGCAATGAGTAACACCATTTGTGGACAGCAAAGGGTGTCCTTAAGCACCATTTATCCAAGACATGACTGCCGTTCCAACAGAGTATGACATTCTGATGATAACAAATTCGGGAAAGGGCCAAACCTGAGGAGGATGACTCCTCAGGTCTTCAGAATTTACAAAATCCTTTAGCTGGTCAAATTGAAGTCCACGTACAGGGCCTATTTTGAAAGAGAAGAATCAAGGTCAATCATGCAAGCCATGAATAAGCAGCATAGCTTAGATGAATAGAGCCCAGGCCTTGGAGTCCGAAGGCTGTGGGTCCCTAATCCCGGCTCTGCCACTTGTCTGC